>NC_141542.1:86606875-86907500 GCF_021556685.1 Rattus norvegicus | reverse complement strand
CCAAGTTTCCCCTCTGCAACCCCCCTATCATATCCCCTCTCCCTGCTTCTATTAGGGTGCTCTCTCACCTACCCATGCACTCCCACATCACTGCCCTGGCATTCCCCTACACTGTGGCATCGAGCCTTCAGAGGTCCAAGGGCCTCTCCTCTCACTGATGCCAGATAAGGCCATCCTCTGCTAAATATGCTGCTAGAGCTAAGGGTCCATCCCTGTGAACTCTTTTGGTGGTGATTTAGTTCCTGGGAGCTCTGGTGGGGTCGGGTTAGCTGATATTGTTGTTCTTCCTAAGGGGTTCCAGGTGCAAACACCTTCAGACCTTTCAGTCCTTTCTCTAACTCCTCCATTGGAGTCCCCCTGCTCAGTCCAATGGTTGGCTGGGAGCATCCACATCTGTATTTGTTAAGTTCTGTCAAAGACTCAGGAGACAGCTATATCAGGCTCCTGTCAGCAAGCACGTCTTAGTATCTGCAATAGGGTCTGGGTTTGGTGTCTATTCATGGGATGGATGCCCAGGTGGGGCAGTCTCTGGATGGTCTTTCCTTTAGTCTCTGCTCTGCTCTTTGTCCCTGTACTTCCTTTAGATAGGAGAAATTCTGGGTTAAAAATTTGTAGATGAGTGAGTGGCCCCATCTCCCAACTGGGGACCTTGCCTAACCTCTGGCTACCTCCAGTTCCTCATCCCCCATTGCTATACATATCTGTTCAATTTCCTGACCTTCTGTGTATCATTCATGTCTCCTCCCATACAGGATCCTGGCCCCCTTTCTCCTCCCCCTCCTTTTGTCCTGCCAACTTCTACCTCCTGTGAGTATTTTGATTCCTCTTCTAAGAAGGACTGAAGCATCCATAGTTTGGTCTTCCTTCTTCTTGAGCTTCATGTGGTCTGTGAGTTGTATCATTGGTAATCCGAGCTTTTTGCCTAATGTCCACTTATCAGTGAGTACATATCATGTGTATTCTTTTGTGATTAGGTTACCTCACTCAGGATATTTTCTAGTTCTGCCTATTTGCCTGCAAATTTCATGAAGTCATTGTTTTGAACAGCTTAGTAAATGTACCACATTTTCTGTATCCATTCCTCTGGTGAGGGACATCTGGGATGTTACGAGCTTCTGGCTATTATAAATAAGGCTGCTATGAACATAGTGGAGCATGTGTCTTTGTTATACCTTGGAGCATCTTTTGGGTACGTGCCCAGGAGTGGTACAGCTGGGGCCTCAGGTAGTACTATGTCCAGTGTTCTGAGGAGCCACTAGACTGATTTCCAGAGTGGTTGTACCAGCTTGCAAACCCACCAACAATGCAGGAGTGTTCCTCTTTCTCCACATCCTGGCCAGCATCTGATGTTACCTGAATTTTTCATTTTAGCCATTCTGACTGGTGTGAGGTAGAATCTCAGGGTTGTTTTGATTTGCATTTCCCTGATGACTAAGGATGTTGAATATTTCTTTAAGTGCTTCATGGCCATTTGATATTCCTCAGTAAAGAATTCTTTGTTTAGCTCTGTACACCATTTTTTAAATAGGGTTGTTTGTTTCTCTGGAGTCTAACTTGTTCAATTTTGTATATATTTGATATTAGCGGTCTATCAGATGTTAGGATTGGTAAAGATCTTTTCCCAATCTGTTGGTTGCCACTTTGTCCTTTGCCTTACAGAAACTTTTCAATTTTATGAGGTCATATTTGTCGATTGTTGTATAAGCCATTGGTGTTCAGTTCAAGAAATATTCCCTAGTGCCCATGTGTTCGAGGCTCTTCCCCACTTTCACGCCTCATTTGAGTGTATCTGGTTTTATGTGGAGGTCTTTGATCCACTTGGACTTGAGCTTTGTACAGGGTGATAAGAATGGATCGATTTGCATTCTCCTACATGCTGACCTCCAGTTGAACCAGAACCATTTGTTGAAAATGCTGTCTTTTTTCCACTGAATAGTTTTAGCTCCTTTGTCAAAGATCAGGGTGACCATGGGTGTGTGGGTTCATTTCTGGGTCTTCAATTTCTATTCCACTGATCTACCTGCCTGTCTCTGTACCAATACCATACAGTTTTTTCACCATTGCTCTGCAATACAGCTTGAGGTCAGGGATGGTGAATTCCCTCGAAGTTCTTTTATTGTTGAGAATACATTTTGTTATGATGGGCTTTTGGTTTAATTGCTCTTCCTAACTTTTTTCATGGTTATTACTTAATTTGCTCTGCAGCCCTCTTAGATAACTTTTAATTTATAAGACTGTTAAAATACTTTCATCGTGTAAACGCTATGAGAATGATGCCCACCCCAAGACACACATTAGGGCATTACTTGTGCTGTTTGTGTGTTTTCTAGCTGTTGGAGAAGGATTAGATGGTGTGGCCTGGGAGGAAGGGTACCACTGCCATGGGCTTTGAGGTTTGAAAAGTCCATGAAATTCTCAGTGAGCTCCCACTTCCCATATGGGCATCAGTTCTAAGCTCTCTCTATTGTACCAGCATCACGTCTTCCAGCTCGCTGCTGAACTCACTGCCATAAGGACCACAGACTCTAACACTCTGGGATCTAGGAGCCCCCAGATAAGTGCATTTTTATAAGTTGCCTTGTCATGTTGTCCTACCAGCACAACAGAAAACCAACTAAGTAACCTAGGACCCTGTTTGTTGGCACAGATCCAGCATACAGCACAGTTGGAGGAGATACATGTTACCTTGTAAATAGCTCAAACAAAGGAAGGATGGGAAAGAAAGCAAAATCGCCTAAGAGCTGATGTCCACCTGCACATTCTAGAATGCAATGGAGTTGGGAAGGCGGCAAGTACAACAGTAAGAGCGAAAGCACATGAAGGTAGCAAACGCATTCTTGTAAGAATTTCCACTCCTACCAATGGGGCTTGAAGGGCAGACAGTCAGATACGCTATTGCACACCCAGGGGGTTCACAATTCAGTCCTTGGCTGGGCCTCACAGTGAGTGGGATCTTGTCTCAACACAAACAAACAAACAAACCCTGAACAAAACAAAAAGGAAAACACATATCAAAGGCAAATAATGTATAAGACTTATAATCACTCACAATTACTTATATTTTTATTTTAAAACTGAAACTTATTTGAAAACTGAAACTTTAGTCATAATAAGAATATCTTAAGGATATTTGAGTAAAAGAAGGCACACGTGGCGAAACATTAGCCAGCAAAATATTTGAAATGAGATAAATCATGAATTATTTTTTCAGTAATTAACAATTATACACCTATTTTAACTTCTGATGTTATAAAGAAGGTTGAAGATTATTATTTTGAAAATTAGTTTTGCCTTTTAGATTTAAAAAGAGAGAGCATACATTGTAAAAATATGTTAAAATCAGTTGAAAGCTATTCAGAAAATCTATTTATACATACACCTATATAATATTATGATGTTATATAAAGTAACATATGATGTAATTCTTAATGCTATACAATCTCTCTCTGTCTATGTCTCTGTCTCTGTCTGTCTCTGTCTCTGTCTCTCTCTCTCTCACACACACACACACACACACACACACACAATCAGTGGGAATTTAGCTGCTGACAGCACTTGAAAAGACTCTGAGAAAAAGATACTTCTTAACATTTCATAATTCTGGACATTAATATAACTATTTTGCAAAACTTGCTCTGACCTTTGCCATTTTTACTGAATTGTAATATTCTCTTGAGGATCAAAACTATTAATAATATCATTAAAGTAGATAAATGAGTATGCAAGACTATAATTTTTTCAGTCCAGGTTTGTTTAGTTTGGTGCAAAATAGTAAGAGTCAGATAATAGACTGGCTTTTATTGGAAACAACCAATCTAATTGAATGAGATTTTATACTAGATTAAAATACAGTCCATAAAATAAGACTGTGTTTTGAGTTAAATTATCTTTCCATGTTAGGTTCTCTTCACTTTGTATTGATGACATGAAAACTGCCTTAAATATAGTGAATTAAATGTGAATTTTATCTTTCTTATACTCATCTTTGAGTAAGTCCAGCTCTCACTGAGCTCATGCCAGTGGCTCAGAATGTCTAAGTTCTGTCTTCCTGACTAACCATGTCTTCTGTCACCTTGGTCATTAGATCACTCTCCACTTTCAACATAGTTCCCTAATTCCAAGCATGTGCATGGTCCAGGGACTTGGGCTTGGATGAATATACCTGGGAGACAAACTGTCTCCCAGTAAAGTCTCTGGTCTTCCCTAATGAGAGGATAGAATATTTAAGACCAGCAACCTATAGATAATTAAATAAACATTACATAATATTAACTGTCTTGGGCACATTTTATGAATTATCTTATATTCTATATAAGATATTTATTATACCTACTTTACGCTAAAGAAAATGTGAGAGTTCTTTTCAAAAGTCCAAGCTTCTTAGTCTGTGTTACTCCAACAGATAGATAATTAATAAGTGTAAAGTATTTCTCACAGTCCTGAAGTCTGGAGCACCTAAGGTGTAGGAGGTACCTCCGGTGAGGGTACTCTGCTATACTGTGATATAAGAGAAGGCAGGAGTAGCTTGCAAGGTCCAATCCTCCTCCTCTTGCTTTAGAGGCACAAATGCCTCTATGGAATCCACATTCTCATGCCCTTCTATAATTCTAATCTTTGCAAAGATCTCACCTTCAATTACCATCAATGTAAGCATCTGAGTATTATGCTTCCGACATAAAAACTTTTAGGGACATATCCTAACCTTAACAGTAGCAGACGGCAGAACATTCCGGTAGCTGCTGGATTTGATAGGAGAAAGAATAGGCTTAACATAGACTAGTAGGATCTGGGGTTGAGTCTAAGGCACAGAAGAAAGGAAAGGTATGTTCCTCTCAAGGCCTCTTAGGAAGAAAAAGGAAGGAGGCAGTCTTGTGGTCTTGTGTCATGAGAAGGCTTAGTTTGCGTGTGCACCATGCTATATAGTGGAAAGAGGGGAGCAGAGTTGGGTCTTATGACACGGTCACAGATGCTGGATAGAAGACTGGGGTTTGTTTTTATGTAAATTCATAAACTTGCATGAAATAGGACTCTCAGATGACAAGAGAGAACAGGATATAAATAAGCAGGGTTAAAGGGATGGTTGACCAGCATCCTGGTTGAAAACTCTTTTCTATCTTTGCAGTGAGATTTTCTCACCTTGCTCAGGGCAACAAAATGAACGCAAACCACACACACTCGCACATATGTATATGATGCCACAAGTAAGAGAATGCCTGACATATGTTACACTGGAGGCTTTAGTAATTTGGAGATGGGGTCTTATTTCAGACATTGAATGCTTTAGTGAGTACCAGGAGCTATGAATCCAAGAGGAGGAAGTGCTGTCCTTGGAGACTTGGCCATGGCAACTGCCTTTCATCTCCCTCTGAATTTGGTAGAACTTGGTGGAGATAGTAAGTCAAAAACTTGAATATCTCTGAAGTCCTTTGTGCCCTAAATGATTTCAGCTCTGCTTGGGGGAACAGAGCCTCGGGAGCACAGCTCTCTCAGTGTCGCACAGGATTGCGGGAGGTTGCTGTCGGATGCTCTCAGGGTCATCTGATTTATTTTATCTAAGGTGGGCAGACAGAAGTGGAATAGAATGTCAACAAGACAGGCCTTCGTTATTTCTCTCATATTCATATTGGAATACTGGTGCATTCCATACTCAGGAAAATAGTCCTTGCAATACTTTTGTCTAAAAGATAAATGCACAAAATTAAAGAGACAATGCGGCAGTTTTAGAGTTTAGTTCCTGTCTCTTGCTCTTGTGAATTTGTGATTAAGCAGAAGCACTTCCGACTAGGTAGTTTCCATTTACAGACAGACATACATCATCTGTCCTCTGTGTTCACTTTGGCCTGACTAAAGAAAAATTCTGTCTCCTCTATGTGCGTCCTCCCATTGTACTTCTCAGGTTATCGTTCCAGGTTATTAATAAGTTGAATTCAACTTATTGTATTTGAATGTGTCAGTGCACTATTTTGACTCATTTTTAACTCCCATTTCTTATCCTCAGAAGCTTCCCCTGGAGACTACGTGCTGGGCCACCACAGCTCCTCAGGTTGGCCTAACCAGTGTCAACAGTGACAGCCAGTGTGTGACAAAGTTAGAGATGTCATCACTTCATTTCATCTCCACCAGTCCTTGGAAACCCTCAGTCTGAGGACATTGTCTATGCACAAAGTCAGAAACGAAGATTAATGCACAGAACCTATATTGTTTTAAATATATGATTCTTAAACTATAAATTATGTTTTATAATAAAAAATACTGCTGAATTTTACTGGGCATATTTGAATTTTAGGGACATAGATTATTAATTATTTTTATTTCTAACAAGTTTCTAAGGAAGGTACTAAAGCTGTGATCAATATTTTAACAATCACAAAAATCACATTAGCTTGAGGATATCTGAGAAATTGATTCCATGTTCAGATTTTTGTACGGACTTGTATATATAAACTCAGATCAAGTAATTTTAGAGATGTTAATTCTCCCATTTCTACCTGTATTACATGTAGATATTATTATTATTATGTAGATTATATCTCTAAATACCATTCTGGGAAAGAGATTTATCATGATAAACCTGGAGGAAATATGACTTTACATTTTAAAAGAAAATCAATTCTGTGTCACTAATATATTAAAGGAATGCAGAATCCAAACTTTTATATGCATAACAAAACAGAATTCTTGTAAATTGCTGAAACATGAAATTTCCAAATAAACTTTATTATTGAAATGGATTTCTTTAGAGTATAAATGTGCAATGTAACTTCTCAAACTTGTTAAGCCATAAAGAACTGCAGCAATTTCATGACACGGAGTAGATTGTATATAAAACCATGTAGCATAAAATGCTCAGCTGCTCATGCAGCGAGACGGTGCCTGGAGACAGGTTCATAGATCTGCAGATACTCAACCTATTGCTTAGAATTTTCACCCCATGGACCAAAACAGTGGTGATGACTGCCTCTGAAATGTACAAATTCCTTAGTTATATGTCCTTTAAAAACACTCCTTTCTCACTAGAGTATGTCTAGAATATTCAATTGCTTACAGAGGATGTCTTCTTTAAGTAAACAAACATTTTTTAGTGACCAAGGATCCAGGGTGATGAAATATAGGTGATACTGCATTATTGTGCCCTACAACACCCTGTGCCCATGCCTCCTCCTAGGTGCTGGTGGATTCTGACCACCAGGGCAGTAATGGGGGGAGGGTGGGGAGGGGAACACCCATAAAGAAGGGGAGGGGGAGGGATTAGGGGGATGTTTGCCTGGAAACCGGGAAAGGGAATAACACTCGAAATGTAAATAAGAAACACTCAAGTTAATAAAAAAAAAAGAAAACTGGAAAAAAAAAAGAAAAAAAACTGAAAAAAAATGTCATTAAAAAGATTGCCTCTGCTTTTCTTATCCCTCATTTCTGGGCCCTGTGTATCCTACATTCCCTTCAAATTCTTTTTTAAAATGTTATGTGTATGGGTGTTTTGCTTTTACTACATGTTAGGTACCAACAAAAGTCAGAAGAGTGCACTGAATGCCCTAGGACTGAAGTTATAGAAGGTTCATTGGAAGAGCAGCTGGTGTTATTAACCACTGAACTTCTCTCTAGACCTCTTTTATTTTTTTAAACTTATTTTTATTGGATTTAAAAAAATTTTTTTCAAATGTTATTCCCTTCCCTGCTATCCCATCCATAAGCCCCTTATCTCATCCTCCTCCCCCTTCTTCTATAAGGGTGTTCCCCCTCCCTAACCACCCTCCCTTCCCTCCTTCCTGCCCTGACATTCTCCTACACTAGAGGGCCAAGCATTGGCAGGACCAAATGCAGAGGAAGTCTTGATAATATTGTGCACACAGTGTTCCAAATGGAAGGTCACACGTCTATGAATATACTGGCAGCAAAACTTGGACTTGATGGGTGGAAAAGAAGTAAAGGACACAAAGTTGGATGAGTAGAGTCTGAGATGATTCTCAAAGGATTTGGGGGAGAGAGTTAATATGGTTAAAACTCATTGAACAAAATCCTCAATGATATAATAAATAAGTTCTGCAGTATACCTTAAAAATTCTTGAAATGGGATGAAAGTTCGAATAATTTTTATCATTACAAAAGGATTTTGGATTCATCTATAAATTGATAATGTGGAAGAATGCTGTAATGTTAAATACTGGGTGAATTTCATGATAAAATCTGTTAGGAGTTAGGCTTCAAGAACATTGGCTTCTTCTTGCTTGCATTGTGGGCACTGACAGTCATACAGCAGAGTAAGTGAAGTGAAGAATCGTTGGTGTTCCTCCCTGCCCCTACCCTGAAAGATGCTGAAGCAAAACAAGGTGACATAGCTGTTATGATTCCAATTAGGGCACCGTTAATTATGAACCATGGAATACCCTATGCATTTAGGAAAATCCATGTGATTCTATACAGACCCCAACAGAGATTTTTATATAAGACATTTCATTTATTTATTCTGTAAATGTTCACTTTCATGCTAAACTCTTACAATTATGGTGTATTAATTTGCTAGGAGTTTCATTACCAAGTATCACAGACTGGGTGGCTTACTGGTTGGCTGTGGATAGGATACTCCAATCTTGTTTCCACAGGTTCTCCTGTGCGCTGTTCTTTGTTAATTTTTCTTTCATGTGAACATACCAGTCATAATGGTTTCCAATGAGCTCATTTTAACTTGATCACATGCTTAAAGACTGTGTTTCCCAAGGAAGTCATATTCTAAATCAAGGGGTTTAAAATTGCATATTTTCCTGAGAAATGTACAGTTTGATTTATAGCAGATATCAAGTTGAATAATCATAATCCCAACAAAGATTTTAATGTTACATTTTTTTAAAAAAAATTGTAAAACCAGGGAAGTGGTAAGGGTTCATTTATAAAAAAAAAAAAAACTTTTAGCTATCAATTGGAAAAAAACATATAGAATCATAATGTCTTCTTGGTTAATTGTTCCCTGGATTTGAATGCACTGCTGTTTATTTCTTCTGCTTAGTTTTAGTTTGAAATTTGTTTGCCAGCTATTAAGATAGAAATACTTGTTTGCTCCCTGAACCCATTTGATTGAAGACTAATTTATCCATCTTTCCTTGTAAGGTAGTGCCTATCTTGAAGGCTGAGATTCTTGTGGACCTCATAAAGATGAATTTGTAAAGTTGAGGCTAGTAATCCTATTAAAGGTATAAATGATTACAATTACTTTGTTGTTGTATCTTCATTGTTGATTGTGAGCTCAGTGAAACCTTGTGTCTTATGTAAGGCGTCATTTGATAGGAATACAATATAGGAATGCTCTAAATAAAGAAGTAATATTTGTAAGAAGACAGACAAAATTTCTTATATTTGTCTATTTATATTTCTTGCCTAGTAAGAAAATGTGGCACACATTTAATAATTATTTACAAAATAAAGCTATAAATATCAAATTAAAAGCACAATTACATAAAGCTAATAATATCATTATTTTTTCATAATTAGAGATTATATTAAGGAGGCTATTTGGTAATATAAATAATTTAATAATGACATATAAAAGTCATAATAATTACATAAAGACATAATACTACATATATAAGATAGCATATATAGCAAAACTCAGAGCAATTTAATTAGTGTTCATTATACTAATTTCAGTAATTAGCAAATGAATATTAATATTTATAATACAACAAATAAATATTAGTATAAGGTAAATATTATATTTTCAGACATTTCTCACATTTTACACTCAAACAAGGTTATACATTTTACAGTGTCTCTGATACTCAAACAAGGATTTTTCAAGCATCTGTTTTTTAAAATCTGTCAAAATAATCATCTTGATTCTCTGAGTTATTTCACTAATAAATTTACTAAGGAATTTGTAAGCTTAAATAAGATGAAAATATTTCCCATTAAAATGCTTTCCCATTAAAATTCTATCCCATGTAAATGGATTCATTTCTGCTTTTAAATTATCTTCATAAAGGCTTATACCTTCTTTCATACACTCATAAACCAATAATTTAACAGTTTTACCCAAAATTGCTTTTATTATCACATTTATTCTGATATAAATTATCTAAGAATAAAAACATAATTAAGTGGGGAGTTAGGAATAAGGGAGGGACAGGGGAAGAGGGTGGAGGGAGAGAGGAACATGATCTGGTATTGAGTAAGGGAAAAGAACTGAAGCCCTGAGGGTGAGCAGAAAGAATAGAAACAGGTGACCTCAGAAGAAGGTTGGGAGGACCCTCTAGAATGTACCAGAGACCTGGGAGGTGAGAGACTCTCAGAACTAAAATGGAGGGACTCTAGATGAAAGGTCCTACAGTGGGGAGAGGGAAATTATTGAACCTACCTCAAGCAGAAAGACAGGGCATCAAGTGAAAGATGGGGTTGCTATCCCACAGTCAAAGCTCTGACCCATAATTTTTCCTGTCTGAAACAAATGCAGGGAGAGAAATGGAGAAGAGCCTGAGGAAAAGAAGGTCCAGCAACAGGCCCAAAGTGGGATCCAGCTCAAGGGGAAGCCCTAAGACCTGACAGCATTACTGAGGCTATGGGACATTCACAAAAAGGGACTGCCATGACTGCCCTCCAAAAGACCCAATAAGCAGCTGGAAGAGCCAGATGCAGATTTGTGCACCCAACCAATGAACAGAAGCTGTTGACCCTCTGTTGAATTAGGGAAAAGCTGGAGGAAGCTAAGGAGGAGGGTGACCCTGTAGGAGAACCAGCAAACTCAATTAACCTGGACCCCTGAGATCTCTTAGACACTGGATCACCAGCCAGGCAGCATACATCAGCTGATATGAGGCACCTAATACGTATACAGCAGAGGACTCCCAGGTCTGGGTTCAGTCAGAATAGGTGCACCTAACCCTCAAGAGATTGGGGACTCCAAGAAGTTTAGAGGTCTGGTGGGGTGGGTGGGGTGGGGACATCTTTGTGGAGACATGGGGAGAGGGGATGGACCAGGAGGGGAATAAAATCTGGAGTATAAAAATGAATCTACAAACAAACAAACAAATAAAAGTTTAAAAACTTAATAAAAGTATAATTTGATGGTTTTGGCAAATGAACACATTCCTGCAGTTGCCACAGGAATTTATAATATAGAAGATTACTGCAATCCTCTAATTTCTCTAAACATTTTTCAGTCAGTTACCAGTGCTGTAAATCCAGCTACTGCCTTCTAGACCTCTTTTCTGTCTCCATTGTCTTTCCTTTTGCAGAGTGTCATATAAATGTAGCAATAAGTCTGCAGCCATTTGTAGCTGTCGTCTTTAACTCAATTCATTGTCCTCAAGATACATTTAAGTGACACCTTTATCACAGTTGTTCAGTCTGTTCAAAATTATGAAGCTTGACTTTCCAGAAAAAAGTTGAGTCTTCCAATGTTAGATGTGTTATAAACATGGTAATTATAAAAAAAAATGGTTGATAGTACTACCAAAATATTTACAATGTGCTTCCTTTTACATGTTCTGCCTGAGGACTGCATAGATCTCCTGCTCTAAGCATACAGACTTATATGCTTAAGACTTGGATATTCCTTTGAGAAGTTGATTACTTTCACTGTCTTCTTTTTCACAACTCAAGGTCCTCTGCTGAGTGTCATTTTCTGACCGTCATTGCAATAGAGACTTTTGTGTTAACCTGAATAGTTTATGGTATCTGGCAGTTTGGTCAAATATCTGTCTGGATGCTGTTTGGAAATATAGGTTTAGATGTTAAGTCAGAAATCAGAGGACAATAAATAGGACACATTGTTCTGTAACTGGATGGTTCATACCAACCAGTTGAAAGTCTGGAGTGGAACTATTTCCCTAAAGATTCAATTCAGCCACAACAGTGTAGGATAAGAACCCTCACTGTTTCTCACTGGCAGATTTGGGTTCAAGATTGCAATATCAATAGAATTTTTCTCCTGCCAAACTGATTGACCGAACTGTGATTCAGTTCCCCCTGCAATACCGTAAACCCAGCAAGTTCCCTTAAACCTCAGTGGTAGAGAGTCTAGTGCAGCTGAACTTCAGCATCTCGATTTCCTAAAATACCTTTTCTCCCTCTAAATATTTGCTACACCCAAGCTGGACATGGCATTTCCTGTTTGGAAAGTAGTACCCTGACTTTTTCTGTGGCAAATGGCTGGGTGTTCTAGGAGAGATCAGTGTGAGAATGTGAGACTGAAGGATCTTCGCTGCTCCTCACTTATTCGCCAATTGACTTTGTGCCTGTATATTCTCCAGCAGCCGTTGAGCTTTGTCTGAAAGCAAAGACAAGAGGGTTTCCTATCCCTCTTCTAGCAGAATACAACTGTTACCTCAATGAGGCAATATGAGATCACTTACATTCCCAGTCATCCCATCTCTCATGTGAAGATACAGTGGGAGTTTGTAGGGCAGGTGCTGTCTTCCCTCCAGCCTGACACTCTAGATTGTCCTTCCACTACACAATCTTGTGTACTTGTGTGCTTGTAGTACTTGTGTGCTACATTGTTTTATATCAACTTGAGACAATTTAAAGTCATCAGAGAGGAGGGAGCCTCAACTGGGAAAATAATTCCATGAGATCAGGCTGTAGAGGAGCCTGCAGGGCATTTTCTTAATTTGTGATTGATGGGGCAGGGGCAGGCCATTGTAGGTGGTGCCATCCAAAGGATGGCGGTACTAGGTTCTATAAGAAAGTAGGCTAAGCAAACCATGGAAAGGAAGCCAATAAGCAGCACCCCTCCATGACCTCTGCACCTTCCCATCTCCAGCCTCTAAGTTCCTTTGCTGCTCGAGTGTCTGTCCTAAAGTCCTTTGGCGATGAATGGAAGGAGAGGCTGAATAAACCCTTTCCTCTCCACGCTGCTCTGGTGATGGTTGCAAATGTATAATCTTGTACTTCATTTATTCTCATCCTTAGGAATGGAGTGCCATTCTTATACGCTGTCTATTTTGAAAGAGAAACAGAATTTTCAAAGGAAATTTTACAACATTTTTATTGATTACTCTATTTGACATTATAGTCCAAAGAAGCAAGTTTTCAATCTTTAAACAACCCCAGCCATTTTTTGTCCAAATGTAGAAATTTCATAGTTTTTTACCTGCTATTTGTAACTCAAAATGTTGGTAATGTGAACAGTGCATCAAAGGATAGAAACATTTTTTTCAGGCAAAAGTGTAGGATGGTCATGAATTTGTTGCAATCCTTTTACCTATGTCTACTTCTGTAAATGAATGAATGAACAAATGAATGAATGAACTAATATTCATTATTAGGCTAAATAGCATTAAAGACATTTAGATACCAAATGTCCAGATGCCAGAAAGAAAAAAATGTTTAAGGTCAAGCAGGTTCTGTGCTAAACTGTGATAAAGTATGTAGCCTCTTCTCCCCAAGCAAACACACATTCCATTTCAGGTAAATATCTAACCAGCTTTCTTTAAAACTCAGCTGTACATATACATTAAAAATATACCTATATTTTTAATTGGCATATAATAAGTATGCATATTTATTGAGTAAAGTGGAAAACATTTTAATTTGGTAAGGTCCAATTCATCTGTAGTTTATTCTTTTATTGTCAATGTATAAGAAATCATCACCAAAATAATATGATTTCCTCTAGTGTTCTTTTGTTCTAATTAGCTTTGTAACAATCATACACTTTAACAAGCATGGAATGACATTTCAGGAGGAGGACTTGGTAGGGACAGCTCACCAGGATTACCTCTGTCAACTATCCAGCACTAGAACTTAGTCCCAGCTGTGTTTAATCCTACATCATTCCACAAACAAATACTTTTCTTGGACAGCTTGTGGTTCATCTGCATAGACCACTCATTATCACATGGGCTTTGTAACTTTGCTCTATTTTTGAGCCTCACTTTGACCAATAGACATCTCCTTGTGTTGTTACTTCTTTGTTCCTGTCATCTGGTCCATCTGTCTTTCTACGTGCCTTGCTGTCATGCCAAGGCTGAAGTTTTTCTCATTCTATGCCCTTGCCTTGTCCTGATGATTTCTCAAAGAGCAGAATCCATCAATTGGGTCCCTGAAACAACTGCATACTCTCTGCATGACCTCTGCCCAGCTCTCTTCCCCATCTCCACTCACCCCTGCTGACACTCTCATTTTTTGGAGACTGTTGACCCACATCATCCAACTATTTCTAGTTCTGGCTTCTCCTTGTTTGACTTCATCACCTGCCTCATGAGGCCATCTCTCAGCTGCAAGACTGGTAGTGCTTATTCTATAACAGAAGGGTAGAAATTATGAATTTCCAGAGAAAAACACCCAAATAATTAAATGCCACAGTTGAGAAGACTAGATTCTGCCCAGCAGAGAAGTGGAGCTTCTGCCCCTTGTTCTTTTTTCAGAATAACCTACTTAACATATTTGTTTGCTTGCCTGCTCGTTTTTGTTTTCCCCTATGTTCTTGCTGTTGGCAGTGAAATATTCAGGGTTTAGAAGGATTGCAACAGATAAGGAAGAGCAATGAAAAAAGAAAAATCCAGTGAGGCAGCTGACCCTCTTAACAATCTTGCAAGCCCTCTATCTTCAACAATATGAAAATGTACACACACATATACATATTCATAAACACGTTCTAGTTAATGGTTTTATAAACATGTGTAAACTGGGAGGTAAATAAGGGCAAGTAAGCACCAATGTCACCATGCTTTATCTGTCATAACAGTGCTTATGGTATATTTGCTGATTCTAATTACTGATCCTTTAGAAAAGGTGTGCCCTAATCTTAATCATCAGTACATGAAAGAAATTTTGCACACCTAAGGGTTATATTCAGCACTACAAATCTTAATACTCACAATGTTAATCCAAGAACAATGTCTATGTTTGAAAAGCAGGACAATAGAAGTAGAATATTAGTGTACATTTTAATTATTCCTAAATTATATGCAATAGCTCTTGTTTACTCTTCAAATGCAACAAAAGTCAACATAACAATGTTTGCAGAGTGCTGACTTGATTGTTGCTCTTGCTTTTCTCCCCATTTTATACAGCTCAAATCCCCAGTGAGGATCCGTTCACCCTCAGCCTTCACCACAGTACTGGCTGCAGCAGGAACTTTGCTGCACCACAGTCATCATTCAGCAAAGTTAGATTGGGCAAGACTTTGAAATATTTTATCTTTTAATGTCTAACACTTGATAGGATATTATCTCTGCCTTTTGCTAGTCCTGCAACTAAACAACCTAATGAGATAAAACAAATGACCTCTCATAACAGTCCTAGCCAGTAATATCCCACTATTAAACTAAAGAGAGCATTATGTTAAACTCCATTGCCACTTGTTCTTCTAAGTCATCCTCCTTCCCAAAGGCTCCTAACATATGTCTCTACCCTTTCCCCTTACCCACTGGCTGAGCAAATTCCCCATGTTTTGAGGGAGAAATTTCTATGAAAACTAGGATCTGACAGCATTTGTGTGTGTGGGGGGGGACAACATACACTTTGTTAAAAGTATCAAATATATCTCTGAATGGCTTGTCTCAGTGAAAGGAATAGCAATCATGTCCAAGAATTCCCTTTATCTTGTAGCTTTCTTCCACTGAATTCCCAATAATTCTTAGAATTTGCCACATTGTTTTCATGAGAATTCTCATTATAATGTTACAGGTCCCAGTCTGATTATCCCAATCCTAGAATTGCAGGCTATTTTAACATCCATTCTTTCATTCTCAGGTCACTATGGCAGCAATGTCATGGTACTGCATTTTAACTCTGACTTAACCATCTCCAATAAACAAGGACAATTCCAGCATGCCTCAGTCTGACAAGCCTCCAAGTACCTAGTCTTTCATGTTCACAGTCTTGGGACATAAGTCAGCTAGAGTCAGAAGAATATTTATCCTTCAATGAAGATTTTTCCCTTTGTCCTTGATGGGTTCTATCCTTTCTCACTAAGTGTCCATGCCAGGGGATATAGTGGGTCATATGAACTAATATCATACTGCATCCTTGATTTCCTGCATCCTAACCATATATTCACTGTTCTACTACTGTGAAGAGACACCATGCCATGACAACTCTTATGAAAGAAAGCACATAACTTAGGGTTTATAGTTTCAGAAGACTAGTCATTTATCATCATGGTTGGGAGAATGGTGGCATGTGGGCCAGTGCTGGAGCAGTAGCTAAGAGCACTACATCCAGATCCACAGGCAGCAGGAAGAGAGACTGAGCCTGCCATGGGTATATGAAACCTCAAAGACCACTCCCCAGTGCGCATTTCTTCCACCAATGCTACACCTACTCAAATAAGGCCACACTCCCTAATCCTTCTAATACTTTTAAATAGTGCCACAACATGGTGACTGAGTATTCAAATACATTAACCTATGTGTGTCATTTCTATTCAAACCACCACATATTCACTTAGAAAAAAATCACTCAGATATGGGTTTTTCCGTAACTACCTACCTAATGTCTACATTATTAAATATTGAACATTGCCAGAGGAAATGAATTGCACATACATGTAAACATGTACAAACAATACTGAAATTGGTAGTTCTGTCTTTTCATAAATAAAACTTAAATAAATAAAAGGACCCTCTCCTTTCGTATTAACAATTTTGCTTTTTCTCAGCTTTCTTCACTTCTGTGAGAGTCTTCACCTCCACATTGGCTCTCAAGCTTTTTAATACAAGTCTCTATTATGAGTAAATGACCTTATTGTGTGCTTCACAGAGAATGTTATTTACTTAAACTGAATTTCTCTTTCTCCTTCTCTATCTACATCAAATACCTTAACATTTATATATTAATAATGTAATATGATCAGTTATTTTCTATAGCCTTGGATGAAATCTCTTCCCCCAATCAAAGGCATCATTTTATTGCAAGAAACATTTCAATTTCTTGACCCTAGATGCTCTTTTTTTAAATTTTTTATTAGATATATTTCTTTACTTACATTTCAAATGTTATTCCCCTTCCTGGTTTCCTGTCCATAAGCCCTAATCCCATCCCCTCCCCCTTCCCTCATACGGGTATGCCCCCCATACATCCCCCTTACTGCCTACCCCCATATTCCCCTGCACTGGGGGTCGAACCTTGGCAGGAACAAGGGCTTCTCCTTTCACTGGTGCCCCAACAAGGCTATTCTCTGCTACATATGCAGTTGGAGCCCTGGGTCAGTCCATGTATAGTCTTTTCCTAGTCATTTAGTCCCTGGAAGCTCTGGTTGGTTGGCATTGTTGTTCTTATGGGGTTGCAAGCTCCTTCAACTCTTTCAATATTTCCTCTATTCCCCCAGGGGCATCCTGTTCTCAGTTCAGTGGTTTGTTGCTAGCATTGACTTCTGTATTGGACATGCTGTGGATATGTCTCTCAGGAAAGATCTATATCCAGTCCCTTTCAGCATGCATATTTTAGCTTCATCAATCTTATCTAGTTTGGGTGGCTGTGTTTTATATATATGTATATATATAGAACAGGCTCTGAATGGCCATTCCTTGAGTCGCTGCTCTAAACTTTGCTTCCATATCCCGTCCTATAAATATTATTTCCCCCTTTTAAGAAGGAGTGGGAGCATCCTCTTTGGTCATCCTTCTTTTTGAGCTTCCTTTGATCTGTGGATTGCATCTTGGGTAATTCAAGCTTTTTGGCTATTATCCAATTATCAATGAGTGCATACCAAGTGTGTTTTTCTGTGATTGAGTTACCTCACTCAGGATGGTATTTTCTAGTTCATTCCATTTACCTATGAATTTCATGAAGTCATTGTTTTTGATAGCTGAGTAGTACTCCACTGTGTAGATGTACCACATTTTTTAATCCATTCCTCTGTTGAAGGGCATCTGGGTTCTTTCCAGCTTCTGGCTATTATAAATAACGCTGCTATGAACATAGTGGAGCATGTGTCTTTTTTATATGTTGGGGCATCTTTTGGGTATATGCCCAAGAGAGGTATAGCTGGATCCCCAGGTAGTTCAATGTCCAATTTTCTGAGGAACGTCCAGACTGATTTCCAGAATGGTTGTACCAGTCTGCAATCCCACCAACAATGGAGGAGTGTTCCTCTTTCTCCACATCCTCGCCAGCATTTGCTGTCACCTGAGTTTTTGATCTTAGCCATTTTCACTGTTGTGAGGTGAAATCTCAGGGTTGTTTTGATTTGCATTTCCCTTATGACTAAAGATGTTGAACATTTCTTTAGGTGTTTCTCAGCCATTCGGCATTCCTCAGCTGTGAATTCTTTGTTTAGCTCTGAACACCATTTTTAATAGGGTTATTTGTCTCCCTGCGGTCTAACTTCTTGAGTTCTTTGTATATTTTGGATATAAGGCCTTTATCTGTTGTAGGATTGGTAAAGATCTTTTCCCAATCTGTTGGTTGCCATTTTGTCCTAACGACAGTGTCCTTTACCTTATAGAAGCTTTATAGCTTTATGAGATCCCATTTGTCGATTCTTGATCTTAGAGCATAAGCCATTGGTGTTTTGTTCAGGAAGTTTTCCCCAGTGCCCATGTGTTCAAGACTCTTCCCACTTTTCCTTCTATTAGTTTGAGTGTATCTGGTTTGATGTAGAGGTCCTTGATCCACTTGGACTTGAGCTTTGTACAGGGTGATAAGAATGGATCGATTTGCATTCTTCTACATGCTGACCTCCAGTTGAACCAGCAGCATTTGCTGAAAATGCTATCTTTCTTCCATTGGATGGTTTTGGCTCCTTTGTCAAAGATCAGGGTGACCATAGGTGTGTGGGTTCATTTCTGGGTCTTCAATTTCTATTCCACTGATCTACCTGCCTGTCTCTGTATCAATACCATACAGTTTTTAATGACTATTGCTCTGTAATACTGCTTGAAGTCAGGAATGCTGATTCCCCCAGAAGTTCTTTTATTGTTGAGTATAGTTTTCACTGTTCTGGGTTTTTTCTTATTCCAAGTGAATTTGAAAATTGCTTTTTCTATCTCTATAAAGACTTGAGTAGGAATTTTGATGGGGATTGCATTGAATCTGTAGATTGTTTTTGGCAATATGGCCATCTTTACTATATTAATCGAACCAATCCATGAGCATGGGTGATCTTTCCATCTTCTGAGATCTTCCTCAATTTCTTTCATCAGAGAACTGAAGTTCTTCTCATACAGATCTTTCACTTGCTTCGTTAAAGTCAAATCAAGATACTGTATATTATTTGTGGCTATTGTGATGGGTGTCATTTCCCTAATTTCTTTCTTAGCCTGTTTATCCTTGGAGTAGAGGAAGGCTACTGATTTGTTTGAGTTAATTTTATACCCTGACACTGCTGAAGTTGTTTATCCGGTTAAGTAGTTTTCTGGTGGAACTTTTTGGGTCACTTAACTACACTATCATATCATCTGCAAATAGTGATATTTTTATTTCTTCCCTTCCAATTTGTATCCCTTTGACCTCCTTTTTTTGTATGATTGCTCTGGCTAGGACTTGGAGTACTATATTGAATAAGTAGAAAGAGAGTGGCAACCTTGTCTAGTCCCTGATTTTAGTGGCATTGCCTCAAGTTTCTCTCTATTTAGTTTGATGTTGGCTATTGGTTTGCTGTATATTACTTTTACTATGTTTAGATATAAGCCTTTCCAGGACTTTTATCATGAAGGGGTGTTGAATTTTGTCAAATGATTTCTCAGCATCTAATGAAATGATCATGTGGTTCTTACTTTGAGTTTGTTTATAGAGTGGATTACATTGATGGATTTTCATATATTAAACCATTCCTGCATCCCTGGGATGAAGCCTACTTGATCATGGTGGATGATCGTTTTGATGTGTTCTTGGATTCGGCAAGAATTTTATTGAGTATTTTTGCGTCGATATTCATAAGGAAAATTGGTCTGAAGTTCTCTTTCTTTGTTGGGTCTTTGTGTGGTTTAGGTATAAGAGTAATTGTGGTTTCATAGAAGGAATTTGGTAGTGCTCTGTCTGTTTCAATTTTGTGGAATAGTTTGGATAATATTGGTATGAGGTCTTCTATGAAGGTCTGATAGAATTCTGCACTAAACCCATCTGGTCCTGGGCTCCTTTTGGTTGGGAGACTTTTAATAACTGCTTCTATTTCTTTAGGAGTTATGGTGTTGTTTAGATGGTTTATTTTTTTTCCTGATTTAACTTTGGTACCTGGTATCTGTCTAGAAAATTGTCCATTTCCTCCAGATTTTCCAGTTTTGTTGAATATAGGCTTTTGTACTAGGATCTGATGATTTTTTTAATTTCTTCAGATTTTGTTGTTATGTTTCCCTTTTCATTTCTGATTTTGTTAATTTGGATACACTCTTGTGACCTCTGGTTAGTCTGGCTAAGGGTTTATCGAACTTGTTGATTTTCTCAAAGAACTAACTCCTGCTTTTGTTGATTCTTTGTATAGTCCTCTTCATTTCTACTCTTTTGATTTCAGCCCTGAGTTTGATTATTTCTTGCCTTCTACTCCTCTTGGGTTTATTTATTTCTTATTGTTCTAAAGCTTTTATGAGTGCTGTCAAGATGCTGACATATGCTCTCTCCTGTTTCTTTTTGCAGGCGCTCAGAGCTATGAGCTTTCCTCTTAGTACCGCTTTCATTGTGTCTCATAAGGTTGGGAATGTTGTATCTTCATTTTCATTAAATTCTAAGAAGTCTTTAATTTCTTTCTTTCCTTGACCAAGTTGTCATTGA
This sequence comes from Rattus norvegicus, assembly GCF_021556685.1. Taxonomy (NCBI): domain Eukaryota; kingdom Metazoa; phylum Chordata; class Mammalia; order Rodentia; family Muridae; genus Rattus; species Rattus norvegicus. The sequence continues at coordinate 86,886,857 of NC_141542.1, read as the reverse complement.
GTGAGCATTGTTCAACTTCCATGTATATGTGTGCTTTCTCTCTTTTGTTATTATTTAAGAGCAGTCTTAGTGTGTGGTGATCTGATAGGAGGCATGGTATTATTTCTGTCTTCCTGTATCTGTTGAGGCCTGTTTTTGTGACTGATTATATGGTCAATTTTGGATAAGGTTCCATGAGGTGCTGAGAAGAAGGTATATCCATTTAATTTAGGATGGAATGTTCTATAAATATCTGTTAAATCTGTTTGGTTCATAACTTCTGTAGTTTCTCTGTGTCTCTGTTTAATTTCTGTTTCCATGTTCTTTTCATTGATGATAGTAATCTCCTACTATTATTGTGTGAGGTTCAATGTGTGCTTTAAGCTTTAGTAAGGTTTCTTCTAAGAATGTAGGTGCCCTTGCATTTGGAGCATAGATATTTAGGATTGAGAGTTCATCTTGGTGGATTTTTCCTTTGATAAATATGAAGTGTCCTTCCTTATCCTTTTTAATGACATTTGGTTGAAAGTCAATTTTATTTGATATTAGAATGGCAACTCCGGCTTGTTTCTTCAGGCCATTTGCTTGGAAAGTTTTTGCCAGCCATTTACTCTGAGGTAGTATCTGTCTTAGTCTCTGAGGTGTGTTTTCTGCATGTAGCAAAATGCTGGGTCCTTTTTACATATCCACTTTGTTAGTCTATGTCTTTTTAGGGGGGAATTGAGTCCACTGATGTTGAGAGATATTAAGGAATAGTGGTTGTCGCTTCTTATTTTCGTTGTTAGAGGTGGAATTATGTTTTCTTGTCTCTCTTTTGGTTTCATTGCAAGGAAAGTATATTCTTGTTTTCTGTATGGTGTCGTTTCTCTCCTTGTGTTGGAGTTTTCCATCTATTATCCTTTGTAGGGATGGATTTGTAGAAAGATATTGTGTAAGTTTGGTTTGGTCATGGAATATCTTGGTTTCTCCATCTATGTTAATTGAGAGTTTTGCTGGATACATAACTTGGCCTGGCATTTGTGTTCTCTTAGGGTCTGTATAACATCTGTCCAGGATCTTCTAGCTTTTGTATTCCCTGGTGAGAAGTATTGTGTAATCCATATAGGTCTGCCTTTATATGTCACTTGATCTTTTTTCCCTTACTGCTTCTTTGTTTTGTGCATTTGGTGTTTTAACTATGTGATGGGAGGGATGTCTTTTCTGGTCTAATCTATTTGGAGTTCTGTAGGCTTCTTGTATGTTTATGGGCATCTATTTCTTTAGCAAAGTTTTCTTCTATAATTTTATTGAATACATTTACTGGCCCTTTAAGTTGGGAGTCTTCACTTTCTTCTATACATATTGCTCTTAGGTTTGATCTTATTGTGTGCTGGATTTCCTGTATGTTTTGGGCTAGGAGCTTTTTGCGTTTTACATTATCTTTGACAGTTGTGTTGATGTTTTCTATGGTATCTTCTGCCCCTGAGATTCACTCTTCTACCTCTTGTATTCTGTTGGTGATGCTTGTATCTATGGCTCCTTGTCTCTTCCTTAGGTTTTCTGTATCCAGGGTTGTGTCCCTTTGTGCTTTCTTTATTGTTTTTATTTCCATTTTCAACTCATTCACCTGTTTGGTTGTGTTTTTCTGTAAATCTTTCAGGGATTTTTGTGTTTCCTCTCTAAGGGCTTCTACCTGTTTACTTGTGCTTTCCTATATTTCTTTAAGGGAGTTCTTTATGTCTTTAAGTCCTCCGTCATTATCAAAAAAATGGGATTTTAAATCTTAATTTTGATTTTCTGGTGTGTTTGGATATCCAGTATTTTCTTTGGTGGGAGAACTGGGCTATGATGATGCCAAGTAGTCTTGGTTTCTGCTGATTAGGTTCCCATGCTTGCCTCCAGCCAATGGGTTGTCTCTGGTGTTTGCTTGTCTTGCTGTTTCTGAGAGTGACTTGACCTTGCTGTAGGCCTCTGTCTCAGCACTCCTGTAGAAGTGTTTTCCTGTTTTCTTTCAGCCTTTTTTTGAGAACAGGTGCTCTGATTTTGGATGTGTTGGCCCTTCTGGAGACTGTCTTCCAGCTCTAGGCATGGGCAGGAATCAAAGGTTCTTCCCCTGATTGCTTGTGTAGGTTTTTGCTCTCAGTGGACACAGTTGGCACTATGTGATTCCTTCTTGGTTGTGGACGGTGGGCAAAGGGTGGTCTCCTCTGACTTCTCAGGAGTATCCACACTTCTGGGGGTCCAGCTTTCTTCCCCATGGGGATTTGGGTGCAGGGAGCTGTTTGGCCGGTTCAGTTTGGTCCTTGGCACAGAACAGAACTGTGGGTACCAGCGTTTGTCTGTTCTTATATCCCTGTGTCCAGAAGCACTGTGCACTTTCCCTTTGGACCAGGGATGTTGGCAGAGGTGTGCAGAGGTGGCAGTCTGTCCTGCGGTTTCAGGATGTCTGCATTCATAGGTGGTCAGCTCTCTTCCCCATGGGATTTGGGTGCAGGGAACTCACTAACTCTTGAATAGAGAATAATCTTACTAAGCCAAGCTTCTTTCTGTCCCAAGTTTAGTTACTGAATCCCAGCCTATAACTAAAAGAGTGTCTTCCTCTCATAATCAGGCTGCACCAAATAATCTTTCAACCCCACAAATTTCTGTTTCCCTGAGTAGAATACTTTGATATTTGCAGAAATTCTCTAATAATTTGTTAGAATAGCAAATCCAGATTGCTGGACCAGAAAGGAGGTCATTTTCATGCTTGCTATGACAATAAGGATAAGAACTTGTCCATAAAAATAAAATAAAAAGGTCACGTTGAGTAGGTGAATATTGAGGCTGTCTGGACAGTCACCCATCTTTCCAGCTCCAGATCAGTAAGATTCTGCTTTCACCTGTAAAGTCTCTACCAATAACACATTCTGTGGTGAAATTTGCTCTAATTTCTTGAAGTGTAGTATAGGTGTGATAGACAACACATTTCAGAAGTCAAAAGTTAAGTTTTTGACACCTATATTTCACTGTCTTCTGTCTTCTCCTTTGTACTCTCCTTTGATTTTATTCTGTATCTTATTTCTTAACATCTCTCATTCATATATATATATATATATGTATGTATGTATGTATGTATATATGGATGAGAGAGAGAGAGAGAGAGAGAGAGAGAGAGAGAGAGAGAGAGAGAGAGAGAATGCATCCAAAGCAATCTTCAGAACACCACCATGTTCTTCACTACATGTACTTCACTAGAATACGGCCGTTTGCAAACATCTACAACTTTACAATCCCTCCATTCTTGAATTCATTCTGTGCATTTGCCTATGTATCTCTTTACCCTCGTGGATTTCTATGATCCTTGACTCACAGGCTAGGTTGGTCAACGTTACTTGTAAACAAGTACTTAGAACAATACTTGCTGCCTAGTAACTGGGTATTCATTTCAAAGTTCTTAGTTACGTGATAGTTTTCTCATAGTTGTCAACATCTGTAGTTCCCTACTGCATTGATGCCACAGCTGTAGATCCTACTCTTTTGTGTTTCAGTGTTCCTATGTCTTTTGACTTAAATTAAAAGTGAGTCTGTGCTCAAATTAGCAGAATATTATACAAAGACATGACAGGCTAGGGATATGAGTGATGATAATTCTTTGGCAATTTCCTAGTCTAAGACTGGTTGAGCAATAAATATAAAACACACATTAAAGGTACATTCACAAGCTTTTCAATATAAAATGACTATCAAAAAATCCTTAATTCAAACAAATTAAATCAATGCACTTAAAATTAATATATGTGGACTCAAGTTTATATTTAGTCTGAAGAGGTCTCCTCCATATAGTGAGACATGACTCAATTGTGAACTTATGACTACCATAAAAATAAATGTTTATATATTTTCTGATATTTTTTTATCTTTTATAACTTTATCTCCATTATCAGCATCTTAAAAGAATCCTGCTGGTAGTTTAGCCCCTCATCTACAGTTTTGCTTGTGATAAAAATCTGACTATTTGCAAAAGAAGGTGGAACATTATAAAGAAAATTAGCCTTGTCTTTCCATCAACTCAGTGCTCTGACAGTGAGAATATACCAGAATAAAGGAGATGGTATTAATAGCAGGAGGCAATTAGACACATGAGTTTGGAGGTCAATGGGAGAAGGGGACTGAATGAAGAGTGCATGTTGACATACATAAAAACGAGAAAGTCATATAGGAAAATGCTTTTCAATGGAATAAACCTGTAGTCCAATGATTTCTGATGCACACAGAACACCCACTATCCAACAGACTGACAAGAAATGAAAAGAAAATATGGTGTATGACATAGAAGTAATGAATGATCACCTTTAAGAAGGTGGATATAGCCAGTTCTGTCACAGGATTCTCAGCAATTAAGATCAAAATGACTTGTTTAGCAAGGATGGCTCAGGGTTTACTGCAGGTATCTCTAACAAATTATACAGAAGCAAGTATTTTGTGACATAATAAGATGATAATTCAAATATGCAGAGTAGAAGAGCAAGTGAGGTATGAAGGAGATGATGTCAGGGACTGAAGAAAATACCACAGGAAACATATGTGAGTGTGTGTGAAAAGCTGTGTGTTCATCTGTGCATGTGAACGTATTCTTAATTAGCTGTAGCATGCACTGTTTAGCAAAGAAACATGGTTATCACTTTGGCTTGTCCTTTAAAAAATGTAAATGAGAACACTTTTTTAAAATTTATTTATTTTTACACTTATCTTTATTCCCTTCCCAGTCCACCCCCCAAGAGTTTCACATCCCATACTCCTCCCCCATGTCTCCACAAGGTTGTCCCCACCCCATCCACCCCACCAGACCTCTAACCTTCCTGGGGAATCCAGTCTCTTGAGGGTTAGGTGCATCTTGTCTGACTGAATCCAAACCCGAGAATCCTCTGCTGTGTATGTGTTGGAGGCCTCATCTCAGCTGGTGTATGCTGCCTGGTTGGTGATCTAGTGTCTGAGAGATCTTGGGGGTCTAGGTTAGAGACTGCTGGTCCTCCTACAGGGTCGCCCTACTACTTAGCTTCCTCCAGCTTTTCCCTAATTCAACCCGAGAGGTCAGCAGCTTCTATTCATTGGTTGGGTGCAAATATCTGCATCTGACTCTTTCAGCTGCTTGTTGGGTCTTTTGGAGGGCAGTATTTTTTAACTTGTAATTGGACATAATTTTCATAGCTAGCTTGCCATATTTATAACTATTTAAATAATTTATGTCTTACCTGAGTAACTATACCATATATTTCTAGACTTATACTTAAATACATAATGCTTTAAAGTTCTCATATTTATGAGTCCATTGTCCTTTAGAAAACAGCAATAATCAATATGTAAAAGACAAATATTGGCCTCATGAATAAAAACATGTCAGTGGGAAATTCTTGTGAGGTTTCTTCTTTTAATGCAGAAAAATACTAATTTAAGTGAATATTTGAAACAAAAATTATTAAATTTAATTTACCAACCTCATTTTCCTTAACACTTTCATTCTTACTGACATCATACTTCTTGTCAGTTATGTCATCATTTACAAAGTATCCATTTTCATTCAATCTAATTTTGCCAGAAAACCTTAAAGTACCTTAACTAACATGTTTTCCTGTCAGATGCATGCTTTGCCATCTGATAGCAAAATCAAAGGATTTATTCATGGCTTGCACCAAGAATATAACCCAGGCCTCAACCTGTGACCCAAACTTAATCTGCCCAATGAGAATAACACTTCTCACTTGAAAATCAATCAACGTTAGTTGGTTTTGTTTTCATAAGATTCTGCTTTCTGTAGCAGTTTAAAACACTGCAATATTCATGCAAACTCATGACTAACAACTCACAATAATAAAATAGCTATCAATTTTAAACCAATAATCAAGTTCAATTTCACATTGGAAGAATGACTGTTTTATTAAGTATTAATATGTTTTAATGAGTATCTCAAAAGCATTATTGTTTTATTGTGTAACCTTGCATTTGTAATTTGCAACAATGTCTAGAACTTTGTCTTTAAACTATAATTTAGACATTGTACCCACCACTATTATATGAAGTAGTTTTAAAAATTAGAATTGTGAGGTAGCTCATTTGAGTTTAGGTTTCTGTATTTGTGTTCTTTTTTCATTTAATAAATTTGAAAGCCTATGTGTTGGTACTATCAGAAAACTCTAAAATGTGAGAGTGGAAAGGGCTCTCTTGGACATCTCAAAGATCCTCTCTACCAAGACAACACTTTATCCAACAGTGCTGGGGAGTGCTCTGCCACAGGAAACCTTACACACGTATGGAAAGTCAGGTCTCATGCATGTTAGATAAGTGCTGCATTACTGGGCCATATCACTGTCTCTCACATTTTTTCTTCTGTAGAACAGACATATCCCTTTCTTTCAATTATTGCTCACAACCCCCAGCATCAGTGTTCCCACATTCTTTTAACTTCAAACTGTGAGGCCAAAAGTGCAGCTCAGTGATTTAGAGCTCACCTAGAATGTAGCAGTTCCTGAGTTCTAGTCTCAACACTGCATAAATGATGTTGATGCTCATGATGATGATGTGGATGGAATGATTCTGAGGATGGTGTGATGACAATTATGATGATGACTAAAATGGTGATAATGAAAGAACACCAAATACTGTCCTCCTTTCTCCAGGGTTCATGTAAAACTCAAAGTGGGTCTCAGTACTCACTATCAAGTTAATTTTGTGTTATTTATTTTCTTTTCCATATATAAATATTACATAAATAAATAAATTACATACATAAAAATAAATTACATACATAAAATTACATACATAAATAAATTTTTCCATAAATAAATATTAGATGGTCATATCTAATTTATAATTATGTTACGAGCTTAATATAGATAGTGATAATGTTAATTCTAGAAACAACGAGAAGCAACGAATACCAATCCCATTAATGTAGCTATCAGACTTTCATAGTCTTGTACATAAATATTAGGCTCTGGTGTCATAAAATACAATTCAGATTATGAAAAAAAAGCAAGAGTATTGGTGATTCAACAAAGGAAGTGTGAGCAAAGTCCTCCCTGATTGGTCAGTTTTCATGTTCAACTTTGAAGACCTCTTTCAAGAAATCATGAATATTCTTAATACTCTTCATAGGTACTTGAACATTGATTCTTTTAGCAAAACATTAAAATATTCATGATTGCTTTGTCGACAAAATCATTACTATTGTATCTATTTATTCTAGTCTACATCTATACTTATATTTACTCTATATTCTACTATTCTACTATTTTATCTATGTATTTTACCTTTTAGAAATATAGATTACAATTTATTTCTCTATCATGGGAACCATACAAATAGCCCTCTTAGAAAATTATGGAGTTATATATTTGGTTCATGATTTCATTGAATTCAAAGCTCAGTATATCAAACATGATACGGATCATTGGTTTCATTTATAAATAAAACTTTATATTTGTTAAGTAAAATCTATAAATCAGAGGAAGTCCAAAATAGGCCAAAAACCTCCACTAATCTATGCTATCTCCTTTGCTCTCTTTTCTCAGTACCAAATGCAATTTCTCCAAACCAGTGGATGCAGCATAAAAGCAACAGGTATAAGAATGACAGTTGAGGAATCCTGAGCTTCTCTTCATGTCACCAGATAAGAAAAGAAAATGTCAAACAGCACATCCATGCTTCTTTCCCTACCTTGTCTTCAGTCACTGTGACCTGAAGATGTTAGCAGTTACTTGTCAAAATGACACTTCAGGGAAATGCCTATGCTTTAGAAGGGCTTTGAACTACATGGCTTTCATTATAGCACGTCTTACTCTGATTTTATAAATTAATAGAGCAAACTCCCATCTCATCAAATAAAGTAGTGAGTTTTCACTTTGTGTTTTTCATGTTCACAGTGATTGTCTGGAAATCAATCATTCCTATGCTTGGAATAGCCCATGGTTATGGCTAAAGTGGGTTTTACAATTTTAAATAAGCACTTTTGCTTGAATTCCCTGTCCTCGAGGCTCTGTCACAGATTGCCTGTTTCTAACATGATGCTGTTCCTTTCAGCCCACTCTCTTCATGGGCTGCTTCCCTGTGCTTCTAGGGTTTGCCCTGGTTCTTCTACCTGACTTGGACAAATGCTTCTGGGATAATGTAGATCCATTTATTTGTAGCCCAGTAATGACTTAACATGTCATGTTCCGCAAAACATGTATTTAGACTCAATATATCTAATAAGCACATACACATGATAATCTGTCAGTTTCCTAATACACTGTTCTACACGTTAAAAAAGTCTTGTAATACATGATGGAAACGATGAGGGATGCAAAGTACTTGGTGATGATGTTAAAGTCGTATTGCTCATGAACACAGTGTTGCTTTAAGAGAGGTAATTTCCAGAAACATACGTTAGAAACTTTTAAAGGTCATCATGACACGAAAGCAGGATGACCTACCAGAGCAGACCCTAATCCTGAGACCATGTGGACCACACTAAGAAGATTTGAGGGAGAAAGAATAAAATAGATAAATAAGTAAAGTAACCTCAAGTTTGAGTGGAAGGAAATGGAGGGAGGAGGAAAGAATGAAAGTGGGGAGGAGTTGAAGGTGAGTATGTTCAAAATACATTGCATGGAACTGTCAAAGAATAAAATATTGTAAAAAGTAATATCCTGATTTCTGAAGTTTATAATGCCCTTTATGATTTCTTTGACAATATAAATACGTTTCTAAGTGTGCTAGTGTGCAGGAGAATATGACTACATCCTACCATGTGATGCAGACACGTGGAAGCACAAATACATGGAAACATGTGTACTAACTCGTGCATGCCACATTCATAGGGGAAAAGCAAGAAAAGTAGGGGTGAAGAATTTTTCTAACTCATGAATTAGCCTTTCTAAAATGTAGAATATTCTACTAAGAGACAAAAGTTGAACCTCCCTAAGTAGTACAGTGAATGCCTCTGTATTAAAGTAAATGGGCACTATTGTAAGCCCTTCAGTGTGTCTTCTGACATTGATGTTATGATCCTCTTGTACATCGCTAACACCTTGGTCACTCAGCAGGTTCAATCAACCTAACCCAGAGATTGTGATATGGATAACCTTATAATGGCAATCCATCTTGTTCTGTGGATCACACTTCTGCCTGCTGAGGCTGAAGTTACAAATGGACCACCACCATATCCACCCAGCCATTTACTCTCATGCTTGTCAAGCATGTGCTTTAACCACTAAGCAGTCTCCTTGGCCCAACTTAGATAATCAGAACAGACAAGTTTGCCTACTGTTCATAGCACTAGGACTATCAATTTTATGTGAAATATAATTACAATATTGAAGAGTCAAAATACTTAGACAATATGAGAATAAGATGAGAGACATGATGAGCAAATTCTTAAGTTTCATGACCTCAGAATATATAATATTTCTTCTTCTGAAATCACAGAATAATTTACAGGAACTAGAAAAATGCTGACACAGCTCACTCTACTATGGTCAGTAGACATACAGACGAAGTTGTAGAAGACTGTGACATTTCACTTATATATGTATATATAATTTAATACTATATAATAGTTATAAATAATATGATATATTCACATATAATTATATATCATATAGAAACAGAGTGAATAGTGAATAGGAATTTGCATGCAGATCACTTTGTGGGTGGCAGAAGATCATAAGATTTCACTCCAATGGGGTGGGATGAACAGAAAGGCAAAAGAGAGGAATCATGAATGAAATACTATTTCATAAGCTTAACCAAAGGAAAGAGCTACCATTAGGTAGGCATGAAGTCAGTGGAAACTAAGGCTCTGGTACTATTGCATAAACTAAGCTTGCAGTAATGAGTGTAAAGACTATACACAACTAGGAGATGCAGGCTTCTGCCACATTTTGGTGCATTAGGGACCTTCACATCAAACCAGATACACTCAAACTAATAGAAGAAAAATGGGGAAGAGTTTCGAACATATGGGCACAGAACAGAACACCAATAGCTTGTGCTCTAATATCAACAATCAACAAATGGGACATCAGAAAAGGACACTGTCAGTAGGACAAAAAGGCAACCAATGGATTTAGGATTGGTAAAGATCTTTTCCCAATCTGTTGACTGCCCTTTTGTCCTAAAGACAGTGTCCTTTGCCTTACAGAAGTTTTGTAATTTTATGAGGTCCCATTTGTCAATTCTTTATCTTAGAGCATAAGCCTTTGGTGTTCTGTTCAGGAAATTTTCCTCACTGCCATGTGTTTGAGGCTTTTCCCCATTTTTTCTTCTATTAGTTTGAATGTATCTTGTTTGATGTGGAGGTTCCTGATCCACTTGAACTTAAGGTGTGAACATGGTATTAAGAATAGATCAATGTACATTCTTCTACATGCTGAGCTCCAGTTGAACCAACACTATTTGTTGAAAATGCTATATTTTTTTCTACTGGATGGTTTTAGTTCCTTTGCCAATGACCATAGGTGTATGGGTTCATCTCTGGGTCTTCAATTCTATTCCATTTTCTTTCTTTTTTTTTTTTTGATACATCACTCACTTCATGGTATTTTGTTATTACTAAAGGAAAACAGTACAATACAAATAGCTTTTGTGGATTTGACTCACAGCTTCCTAATTTAGCAAGAACCATCCTTATCTTCCTTCCTAGAGGTTTTCTTGCCAGTTAACTCTATATGGATGTATTTTTATATTACATAATACGTGTATGTATCAGGGCAGGTATGATTGTGTGTGCTATTTCACATGTGTTTTGAGGTTCATATGCATGCATATATGGGAACTAGAGCATTAGGTGCGATCTCCATGAAAGCTGTCTACATCCTTTGGGAGATGGTCTTTTTGGCCTAGAGCTAATCACTGGCTAGACAGCCTGACCAGAGCTCCAGGGACCCTAGCGCCTCCATCTCCCAAGTCTGTACTAATATCCACAGCATTCTTATCTGCATTTTGAGGATTAAATGTGGCTCCTTGTATTTCCAAGGTGAGTTCTTTATTCATTGAATGTTTCTCTCTTTCCCTCCTCTTTCTCTCTCTCTCTCTCTCTCTCTCTCTCTCTCTCTCTCTCTCTCTCTCTCTCTTCTCCTGTCCTTTCTTGCTACCTCCCTCATACATGCACAGACTCACATATACAAACATAAACAGATTTCATTTCTATTCTCTTGCAATGAACAAACATAAAATAATTGAAAAGTGGCTCCATTTAAAATAGATTTTTGAAAATAAAATCTGAGGAAAAACTGTAAGAGAATATTGTCATAAAAAGCCCAAAAATACAACAAAGAAGAACAAATAATGGAACAACATTGTGAGACTATTTTTTCAGTTGCTCTCAGTATCAGATTTTAAAATAAGACTAGCTGAGGCTAAAATTTGCATATAAATATACTTGGCTAAAATACCTTAACAATAACAATTTTAGAGGAATTATATTATATTCTCTATCTTTACTTCAAAGCTACAAGTAAGATAGTATTGGAGTATGTGAATATATATAAATTAATAGAATGTAGTTGAGAACCCAACAATAAACTTTTATGTTAATGGGCAAGTCATCACTTCTTTATAGCATATATGAAAGTTGACTAAAATTTCATCATAGCCCTAAATAAAAGAATTGAGACTATTGAAAAGAAAATGCAAGAGTAAATCTTTGTGTTCCTAGATTAACCAATGATTGTCTGATTTTCAGAAAAGCATAAGTAAAAACAACAACAACAACAACAACAACAACAACAACAACAGAACAAATTCTACTTATAAAAACGTGTGTGCTTCAGAGTTATCACTGAATGGAAGAAGGCATTTGCAACTCATTAATTTGGTAGAACAGACTCTCTGTCTCTCTCTCTCTCTCTGTCTCTCTCATATTTGTATGTATATGTGTGTGTGAGTGTATGTGGATATCACAAACAAAAATTAATAATGAAACAGTTCTGAATGAAAGAGTTCAATAATGTAAGTAGTACCCCAGAAAAGGGCAAGGGAATCATATATATATATATGTATATATATATATGTATATATATATACACACATAATTTTTAGGGAAATGAAATAAGGGTCACAGTGACATAACAATTTCATACTCACTTTAATATAATCCGAAGAGGCAGTAAAATATTTTGGTGAGTGCGGGAGAAGCAGGAACACCCATAGCTGCTGCTTTCAATGCAAATGCTGTAGGTATAATCTCTGAGACACAAGGGTGTTGAGCTCCCTGCTGAGTATTTTCCAGTATCCTATTTCAACAACTGTCATTGGAGTTAAGCGTTTTGGAAAGGAAATTAAAAGTAAGGTATATAATTAATGCCCAGGATGGGAAAAAGAAAAAGCAAAATACAAAGACCAAGAAAGTATGCAGAAAAAAATTCGAATTTGTCAGAAGCATTTCTATTCATAGAGAGCCAAGATAGCTTGCTTTTAAATATTGCTTATAAAACCTTCCACTGTTATGATGGGAGATAACATTTACATGCTAAACTGCATAATGTGCATATAAGTTATGTCCAATATAATTTAACTTTTTAAATGAACATATATGGAACTACTGCTGAGAGAAAATATATTGATTTTTCTGTCATCAAAATTAAAATTATTTTCCTTGCAAATTCACTGAGACTTTTTAGAGCACAAGGAGAATTACCCCATGATGGTAATAGGGTTCTAGACAGAAGAAAATAAAGTTTTAGAACAAATTTTAAGACAAATTTAAACTTTAATTCAGAACTCTTTGGCATTTTACATTTACCTCACTGAAGGTGTGAAAATTCTTTATAGTTTGTTAAAATGTACGATAGCTTCTAAGGATATGGTGTAAGACTGAAGAATTTGATGCATGCCTGGTGTGAATAAAAGACCATATTAAAGGAACATTATTATGTTTCTGAGAAGCAGTGCATAATCACAATCCACTGAGAAATATTTAATTTGTACCTAGCCCACCAAGAAGCTGCTGAGAGAAAACAGATACCTCCCATAAGGTGTTAAGACTCAAGACTTCTGGCATTTCCAAATGGGAGCACAGTGGGAATAAATGAGAGTTTGAGAAAAATGGCAACTAGAAACAGCTTGGTGGCTTGTGTCCATAATTCCAACTGTTCAAACTCTAAGGAGGAGGCAGAAGGATGGATAGGCACATGGAGTGGGGACAGGAGGATAGCCTGGGTTAAATATTGAGACCCTGTCCCCAACAAACCAACATGAACAAAAAGTTAGCCTGAATGCTAACCTGTCCCTCTATTTCTCATTTTGTAAATAGTCTTGCTTTATCCAACATAACTGGCTAAGGGTAAAAGAAGAGGGTAATAGGGCACAGTACAAAGGTAGGAGTGGGGAAGGAGGGAGGATTTAGCTGAAAAATAGGAGGCAAAGTACTACAGAGGGATTGGGAAAGAGGAAGGATACCTAAAACTTGAGAGTGTTTGAAAAGAATACAGTGAAACACTGCTTTATGATTACTTAAAAAATACATATATTTTCCTAAACTACTCCAATTCTTAACTCCATTCTAAGTGCTTTTCCTTTCACCTGAAGATAAACGAACCTTTTTACCCTCATCAGAGAAACTTCTTTTAGCAGCAGATGGCAATTAGTGCTGAGACCCTCAACTGGTCAAGATGCAGAGAACAACCACAGGCTGCCCAATTCCAGTTGATAATCTACAGGATGATGCCGACACTTAAGCACCAGAGAAATGTTGCAGAATAGGAGGGCAACACATTGTAAGACCCAAAGGAACAGAAAATTTATTGCAAGATTGTGTCTTAGTGACATTCCTGTCATCTCAACAAAATAGACACTTAAAAAACCCTGAGATTTCACCTCACACCAGTGAGAATGGCTAAGATCAAAAACTCAGGTGACAGCAGATGCTGGCGAGGATGCAGAGAAAGAGGAACACTCCTCCATTGTTGGTGGGATTGCAGACTGGTACAACTATTCTGGAAATCAGTCTGAGGTTCCTCAGAAAATTGGACATTGCACTACCTGAGGAGACAGCTATACCTATCCTGGGCATATACCCAAATGATGCTCCAACACACAACAAAGACACATGCTCCACTATGTTCATAGCAGCCTTATTTATAATAGCCAGAAGCTGGAAAGTACCCAGATGCCCTTCAACAGAGGAGTGGATACAGAAAATGTGGTACATCTATAAAATGGAGTATTACACAGCTATCAAAAGCAATGACTTCATGAAATTCATAGGGAAATGGACAGAGCTAGAACATACTCTGAGTGAGGTAACCCAATCACAAAGAAACACACAGAGTATGCATTCACTGATAAGTGGATATTAGCCCAAAAGCGCAAATTACCCAAGATACAATCTACAGACAAAATGGAGCTCAACAAGGACAAGGACAACTAAAGTGCAGGTGCTTCAGTCGTTCTTAAAAAGGGGGGACAAAAATATTCATAGGAGGGGATATGGAGGCAAAATTTGGAGCAGAGACTGAAGCAATGGTCATTCAGAGCCTGCCCCACATAGGTATTATATATATATATATATATATATATATATATATATATATATATATTCCCATTGGAGGAATTAGAGAATTAGAGAAAGGGTTAAAAGAGCTGAAGAGCTTGCAACCCCATAAGAACAACAATATCAACCAACCAGAGCTCCCAGTGACTAAACCACTACCCAAAGACTATACATGGACTGACCCATGGCTCCAGCTGCATATGTAGCAGAGGATGGCCTTGTTGGGCACCAATGGAAGGAGAAGCACTTGGTCCTGCCAAGCTGGACTCCTAGTGTAAGGGAATGTCGGGGAGGGGGCGGGAAGAGGGGATGGATGGCGAGGGGAACACCCTTATGGAAGAAGAGGAAGGGGATGGGAAAGGGGCTTATGTGCAGGAAACTGGGAAATGGAATAACATTTGAAATGTAAAAAAGGAAAAGAAAAGAAAAAGAAAAAAGAAAAAATCCAGTAAAAAAATAATAAAAAGTCCTTCATAATGACACCACCTGTTGATATGCCAATATGGGTGGAAGAAATCTCACAGGGCTCCACATAGGCAATTAAAGACTGCTGAGTGATAATTAATCTTTTCCAGTATTGAGCTACTTAAGTGATTATCAAATCCCAACTAGTGAGCACTAAATTATATACATAAGCAAAAGTAAATGTAACTATAGGTTTCATTTATATACATACACACCACCATCACAATCACCACCTCCACCACCACCACCAACAACAACAATAGCAATAATAAGAACAACAGTAATTAAAGAATAAGAAGCCATACATTTGAGAGGCATTGGGGGTAAGGGGATATATGAGATGTTGGAAAGAAGAGAATGAAGGGGTAAATGATGTCATTACATTTTAATTAATAAAAATTTAAATAATCATATATAGGCACACACATATAATTTGAATGAAGCTTTGCTACATGGAGAAATAATGTTTAACCCAGGATCCATAGTCTACTAAAAATCCAAATATTAGTCATAGGAAACCTCATTTTGAGTTGTTGGTAAATAGAGGATGAGACTCCCAAAATAATATTTTCTATTGCTGTTGCCCTCTGTTGCCTCCTAGAAGTTGAATGTAAGCTCTTACTGCCAAAAGTACCACTTGGTGGAATCAAGCCAGAACGAAGCTGGAAGTGCGAGGTCTAAATCTCACAGTATCCACTACTATACAAGCTGACAAGGGAGGAAACCAACCAATAATATCATGTAGCTGTAGTGCCAATGAATCATGGCAATGACCTCCTTGGCAAGACAGCATAGTTACCCACATCCCTCTAACTGACTTAATGCATGCTAGAGGAGTACTCGTGCCTGGCACTGTAAAGAAAGTCTACGGATTTAAATCCACCCTTCTATTTGTGGCTGCTGAGGTCACAGAACTAACCTTGAGGAGAACCTACCTACAACTATCACTATTCTAAATCACTGTGATTGGTAAATGCGTTCACAATAGTTTTCGTTTTACTCATACATCAGTGTAGTTCTCACTCCTTATCAATGAAGCTTCCTTTTGGAGAAGATGGATACCAATACAGTGAACAACTGAGCATGTGTTATCTGTTGCCAATTGATACACCCATAGTATGAATCCTACACCTTAAGGCTCAGGAACCATTGCAGATAAAGGGAAAGGAAGAGTGTAAGAGTCAAGGGACTCTGATGTCTGCTGTGAGCTAATGTCTTCCCCAAATATCAGGAAAGCTGCACTCATGGAATATCAATTATATGGTCACTCAAATAAGAACTTCACAATGGTACCTCTACTAGACATGCTGACATGGATAGGACAGTTTTCACAAGGTCTCACCCTGGGTGAAAGCTAAAGATAATTTCATGGATCCTGAGCAGGTGAAGCAGTCTTCTTCAGGGAATGTGTGCAATCCCAAGTTGTCAGCCTCAAATACCTCTACATACAATGATGGACTCAGAAGGCTTCACTCATATAATTTATGCATACATCTATATTTCTCTATAGATGTATATTTGTCTGGATAGAGAGGTGGTAGCTAGATGATAGATAGATAGGTAGATAGATAGATGATAGATAGATAGATAGATAGATAGATAGATAGATAGATAGATAGATATGTAACAACATGTGGTCATGAATTTTAGAGGGATTGGTACAGAGACATCAAAGAAGTGGGAGTTGAGAGAGGGAAAAGTAGAAATGATGTAAATGTATGCAATTCTCAAAAAATTAAAAAACAGAAACTGAGAAACTTGAAAATAGTTTTCTTAAAGCACATTAAAACTGATACTAAAGATTTTGGTTTTTTTTTAACAAAAAATAAAACACTTGAAGATAAGTGTTTGAAAATCAATTTGAGAGTAAGTTATATGGTCAAAATTAGATTTGCGATTCATTCATTAGGAAAGATTGAAAGGAAGAGAGCAAATGGAGAAAGCTCTTTCAGGCAATGTTAACTAGGAGGAGCTGTGAAGGGTAGCTGAAGGGAGTGGTATTGGGTTACTTGTGCAGTTGTTTTCTGTTGCTATGCTTGGCTACATTCACACTGCTTTATAAGGACAATCAGGGCACCTGCATGTGTTTATCATGAGAATGGAAAAGAAACAAAATTGACAAAGACCCTTGGTAGAGAAGAAGGTAAAGTTTTCAAAAACTTGGAGAGAAGGGATGTGAGCTTTCAACAACTGAAAATGTACACCACCAACTCATTGGGAACAAAACCAATGTGCAGATGACCCTCAGACCTGTACCAGTCGGATGCGGAGAACTCCCATAAGGATTGAGGGTTTCACTGAGGTGCAGGAAGTGATGCCACCCACTGGGCAGGCCACTGAGCAGGCGCTCAGGAGCACAGGGTTAGCAGCACACACTTCATATGCTCGTTTAGACAGGAGAGATGGAGCCGGAAAATAGAGATCTCCCAACACAGCTAAAAAGTAACTCAGAAAGTAAAGGGATTGTGTTAGTTTGTTTTACTTGTAGCATTTTTAAGGTCTTTAAGCTTCTGTGGAAAATAGTCTCAACAACTGATAGAGAGAGGCAGTTTTAAGTCCTTTACAGATGAGGGAAGAGAAATGAATGTGTCTTGTAGATCATGCCAACAGTTGGCCACACAGCCCACAGTGGCCACACAACTCCTTTGGGACTGTGTTCAAAGCAGGTCTTACTTCAACCCTCTTCTTTTGCCTGTATAAAGTTTTTGTTTTTTGTTTTTTGGTTTTTTTTTTTTTTTGTTGGGGACATTTTCAAAATACCCTTGCAAATGTGTCTTAACAAACACTTGGGTCTCTTGATAGAGGGAAGTGTGTGAAGCATTGAGACAGTGTCTAAGTTTGATAGTATTCTAAGGGAAACTGACTTCCAAGATGTTGCAAAATACTGTCTTACTGTGTTAATGAGACCTGGATTTAACACATGATAACACAGTATAGTATATGCACCATGTTTTTAAAACATTTGTTCATGAATTTCAAACATTGTTCTTTTTCCATAACTGTCTCAGAGGACTTATTTCCCAGAGCAGAACAAACTTTGAGAAATGTGACTTAGAATGTATTTACAGACTCCTAATCCTTTCCATTAAATGATAAGGGCTTGATATACTGTGCTGATTGTACATGTTGAAATACAAATTTTTAGAGAAACCATAAATATTAGAAAAATGTCACTGTTATTTAAACTATTTACTGTATATTAAAATAAACCAACATTTACCATTTAGAATATATGCATTGCATGTCCATTCAAGCACTAGAATTACAGCACTCAGCTCATTACGGCAAAGCCTTACTCTAATCGCTTTACATGGTTTAATGCTCTTATTACATATATCCCTTAAGCTGTCTTCAAATACCATCCCCTACAAATTATAATTATCTAGCTGGAAGGAGAACCCAATGTACCATTTCATTCTCCAAATCTGCTTTTCTTTGTATAAACAAATAGGAGATGAACTAAAGATTACTGGTATTTCTTTTGCATTTATGGAAAACACCTCATGATTTAAAATTGAGAAGGATTCATGTTCACTATCAAACTTTGAATTTCTCCAACAAATAATTGTTTTTCCACTGTGTGCCTTCAAACAAATACACAGACCCTCAACAAAAGTTTTGGTTTTTAAGGACTTGACTATGAGGATCCTATACTTATTTTACTATAAAACAAATGAGACAATCAAATTGGAGGTTTGTTTAATATTTTAGCACTTATTACCCCATCCACACTATTGAAAACTTATTGCTAAATTAGCAACTATTGAAGACCATTTCAAATTGCTTTTTTAAAAAAAAATCAGTGATAATTAAACCACTGGGGATTTCTCAGTGGATGTGTGTGAGAGAGCTATTTTCATCAAAAATAGTATTTCTAATTTGGCTGAGTAAAGAACAGATAAAAGCAAAAATAGTCATGAAGCCGCCAGATGATGCAGAAAAGTGAGAATGAATAGGCCCAGTTTTGCAAAAAGGAGTTGCTAAGACACTAATGTATAACTTGTAACCGCTATGATGGAGCCAAGGTTGGACAAGACAAAGAGTTCATAAAAGGTAAACTCCTGTGTTTAAGACTACCTTTGGTCCTCTACCTTCGAACACACACACACCAGCACATATTCATACACTCCTGAGTAGCACTCTGTATATACAAATCAGGTGTTATTCTCTTAGTGCAAAATATAATTATTCTACACAAATATTATAAGCCATATATCATCATAAACTAATACTAGGGGCTGGAGAGATGGCTTGGTAGGTAAGAGTATTAACTGCTCTCAGAGAGAACCTAGGTTTGCTTCTGGGCACACACACATGACAGCTCACAACCACCTGTAACTCCAATTCTAGGAACTCACACATTGTTTCTGGTGTCTGCAGACACTGTACATATATGCTGCACATTTATCCATACATACAAACACTTGTAAACATTTATTAAAAATAATCAAATCTTTAAAAAAGAGACTAATACTAATCATTTAAATACATTAAAATTTTACATATTAAAGGGAAAGCTGAAAAAAGTTTTAAGAAAACAAAACAACAAAACTCTTTTAAAGGGGACAGTATTATATTAACTTAAAAAGAGTATGTGTGTGTTCTTTTAGCTATAATATACATGTGTGCAGAAACATTAAGATAGTGAAAAATAGTGCTTTAGGAAAAACTGCTCAGAGAATAGTAAGAGTCCTGAGACTGAACTCAAGATAAGAGGACTGAGTCATGGTGTGTAGGGTTGTGGGTCTCACATTTGCTCTGCCACAGGGCTCAGCTGCTTGAGAGGCAGAATGAGCCGAGTTTGACTGTGCTTACCCAATGCCATCGCTGGGTGGGTGCTGGGCTATTAGGAAGTCCACCACTTGGGGGCAGAAAGTGCAGTCTGAGGCACGGGACAGCCAGAGCTGGCTCAGGGGTCCCTAAGCCTGTGAAGAGGCTGGGACTATGGTGATCCCAGGCTTTTGGACACCCAGGTGCCTATGGAAGTCTCCAAAGAGCTGAGAATGGAATCTGGGCCCGAGGGTTGGATCTAGGGGAAGGGGGTAGCTTTGGTTGGTCCCACAGGGAGACAGACTCCTTGGCTTGTCTGGTGGGAGGCTTGGGCTTGGTGGTGGTTGTGTCTGGGAGTGCAGAGAGGCCTTCTAAGGGAGATGTGGTTCTTTAGGCAAAGGCCTTCACCCTAGCTCCCGAGGGGGATCCTCATGAAAAGAGACAATCTGTTGTACCAAATCATTTATTGCCATGGTGGAAAGTGGATGTGTAAGACCATACCCTACTTCTCAAAGTGGACCTGAGACCAAATACTTTTTGCAGGGAGGAATGTCTGGGAAGAAGAGTTTATTGGTTAAGCCCTCCAGGCCTCTAGGTACCTCACTGGAGTGGAGATCTTTGTCTTGAGCCTTTGTGACCATAGGTCACATCCTTTTCCTATTATCTTGGTCTGATATGCTAAGGATGCCTCATCTACATGTGGAGGGGTCTGGGGTGCTGCCTTTACATGACTGATGGCCAGAAATCTATTGGGGGACTACGGCTAGTGAAAGGGTGCTGGTGTGCAGAGCAGGCAGAGCTTCTACCGTCCCTTCCGTGTCTCCGGAGCTTCTAGCCTTAGCTCAACTAAGGACCAGGCTGCCTCTCATGGTGCACTGCCCCACATTGAAAGAATATAGGGATTAATTATAGAACCAAAAGATAGTTTGGGTATTAAAAGTTTTAAATTATAATCACACCTAATCTCTGATACGATGTTGAGTCACCAGTGATGCTTGTTATATTTGAATAGTTTTGATCGTGCAAGATGGAACCTTCATGAGAAAAGGCAAGAGACTGGACTGCGTTATAGGGTAAAAAGCTGATTTATGATGAGATAATACTAGTGTAAAAATAAGTAAAGGCAGGATATGTAAGACTAAAATAAAGGTCATTTTTGTAGAGTAGATTCTAATTTTAATAGGTCAGAAAAATCTACATGAATAAAAAAATAATATCAAAGGTTTATTCAAAAGAGATTGACTGTTTAGTTCACACAGTGTGGGTCTGTAACACCAGCTACCTGAGAGAGTGGAGCAGAAAGATATTTTTAATTAATGTTGGATTGAGGATAGCCTGGGCAAAACACTAAAAGCTTTTCTCAAAAAACGAAAAGACTAGTTGAAAATAATATTGTTATGAAATTTCAGAAATTCTTTCCAACTTCTTGGTTCTGATTTGAAGCCACTTAAAGAATTTACATTGAGTTTGAATGTAAACAGATAGAAAAAAGGATCAGTGTTAACTAAACAATCAACCGTCTATAATTCAAGCATTCAAGTAAAGAAGAACAGAGGTATGGACCATGGTTCACTTAGAGCAAGAACTCTACTGATTCTGAATGATCAGGGATCCAACTAAGCAGAACTGTCAAATATTGGACACAATTTACTACAATGTCCTTTCTTTTGTAAATGGCTATTGGGAAAAAGGCAGAATAGCAGATTTAATATTTCAAGGTTTATGAAGTGTGTGGCCACCCAAACACTACACTCGCAAGCATCTTCTGAGATGCCAGGCCAGTGCATTCAAACATAAAGGAAATGAGTTTCCTTAGTCCTCGGATATCTCTTATCAAACAGCTGCTAATCAGCCTCTCTTATGAATACTCTATGAGGAGAACTCAATGGAAATCCATATAAATCATTCAATTTAATTTATTAAAATATTTGATGTAACATTGAGACCCATGTTTAACATCAAGAAAAGAATTCATCTTATTCATTTAACTTCAAATGAAATACTTTGGAGTTTTTCTTCCATAAAATAATCAAATGATTGAGCCCTTTTATTGGAGGATTTTTAAAGAAAATATGACATGAGCTCTTAAGTGTTCCACCATTGTTTTGATGATTCAACTGGCCTTTCAAAAGCATGTCTACAAACTGATTTGGGTAATAAGTGAACAGAAATAACAAGAAGATATCCATGTATCCACCTTTCTTCTAGAACAGACGTGATTCTAGAAAGGAACAGAGAACTGAATAAGCTATGCAAGATAATAAATTGAAATTCTGCACAGAAACTGGGAAGTGATATAGAGTGGCCACTTGAGCATATAAACCTTTGCCAGATCCCAAACGTATGAGAGCACAAACCTAAGCACAGAGAACGTAGCCTTTCAGGATTCACGATGCCTGCTGCAGTAGAGGAAGAGAATGATGTGAGCCTGCTGCACAGAACTAACTGTACCATGTGTCTAGTGCTGGGCTGCACTGTACAGCACTGCAGAGCTGAGCACTTCATAACATCCTCCAGGGGAAGGATTTATGAACCTCCTCAAAGGATGAGGATTCAAGAAGACAGGCGATTAGATGTATAAATCACAAGAAAGTAATGTTTTTAGTGTTTCTAATTAGATGATTCTCATATAAGATTAGGAACTGGAAATAAAGAGCACTCTGAAAATCACAACAAATTCCACCATCACAGGGTTATGACTCCCAAAAGCTGCAGATGGCTTTCATCACACATCCCTCCAGGGATTAACACTTTATGGACCAAATGAGGATCCTTTACACAGCAGAACTAGCTTGGAAGTCACTAGTTCAAAAATTAGAAATAAAAAGTAGACTAGTTGTTTGAACAATAATGTTACAATATAAATGAAAATATAAATATGATTGATGCTGGAAAAGTTTAAATTCCTGTAAAACAGAACAAAGTAAAGTGACTATTGCTCACATGTAATACATGTAATGTCACATGTAGAATACTATTGGTAGTACACAATCAAGACCATTATTGTGTCCATTTGTGGGTTTTTGTTCTTTTTCTTCTTCAGAAGGCATTACAGTAGTTCAATATAATAATAGGATAGAATTAGGGTTTGAAATAATTTATATGTCCCCCTTTAAAGGAATATTTTGTAATTGCAAAATATATTTGGAGTTGACTAAGTAGTTAACTAATTCTATCATACATACACACACACACACACACACACACACACACACACACATATGGTTTTGAGGAAATTATCATTAGTAATTTCCTCAGTGCAATTAAAGGAGGTGATGAAAGAGAGGGACATTTCTTCCTCTATACATTGTATACAAAGTGTGCATTCCTTTATAACGCTAGGTACATAGGAGACCTGAGCACCTACTAAGCACTTATGGTACAAGTCTAGGAGGAATTGAAATTGTCTCTATTCTCAGCACAATCAAGACATGATCAAAACTCACTGTAAAACAAGATTATGAATATCCTAATAAAGAGGAAAAGCTCAAGGAACATCACCCACACAAATTCTGAGAAGCAGAAATGTGAAGCTACTAACCCTGAAAAATAAGATTTTTTTCTGGCAATTTATGGCTCATATTTCCAGCATAAATTGAAGCAAGAGAAACTTAGGGCATTTGGTTCTTGTCGGCTGCTGTTAGATCGCAGTCTCTTTGGAGAGAGGAAGACATGTCTACCTTGGAGCTCTCCTAGTTCTAAGGACTCTTCTACAGCACAGGCACTTCAAATTCAGTGGTGGTGAAAAACTCCCTCAGGAAAACATTACCCTAACCTTCCTACTGAATTATTTGTTATTTGACAGATTCTGGGAGACAGGGAGCCATTGTCTTGGGTTGTGTGCCCACTTGCGATATCTACAAGCGCCAGTGAACAGCTCCAAACAATGGTAACACCTATGGCTCTGGGTAAACAAAATGACTCATACACAAAAGAAATGAGTATGGGATTTGGACAGCTCAGTAGGGATGGAGGATGGCATGGGCGACAGGGTGATAAGAGAGCATGGGGTGAGAATAATCAAAATCATTTATAGATATGTGAAATTGTCAGAGAACAAAATTAGTTGTTTTTTTTTTTTATGGAGGCTGATGCTGATGCTGATGCTGATGCTGATGCTGATGCTGATGCTGATGCTGATGCTGATGCTGATGCTGATGCTGATGCTGATGAGATGATATCTCAGTAAGTAAAGGCACCTGAGGACTTGAGTTTCATCTCCAGGAACTACAGGGTAAGCAGAAAACTCACTCCTGCAAGGTAGCTCCATATGTATGCCATGCACATAAATAAGGGGGGGGGGAGAGGCAGAGAGACAGAGACAGAGACAGAGACAAGATAGATGAAACAAATACATAAATGTATGCAATTTTTAAAAGCAAAGATGGTAAAATAATAGAACTGTGAGAGAATTTAGTTCTTACTTTTAACCTACCTATTGTCAAAAAATAATAAAAACAAAGGAAAGGAAATTTAATTTAAAATTAAGAAAATATGAATCAGCGTCCCGCTGCTGTCTCTGATAATTTCATTCTTTATTTCCTGGTTCCAGTTCTTCGTTTGTCAAATGTGAACATACTTTTTGGAGTTGTGAAGTTGTGCAATGTTCTCTTGTCAATAATACATAAGCTCTAGTTTTCACCTCTAATTCTGTTTACCTTCACTAACATGTTGTTACTAAATCGGTTTGTTAATTATCTAACCCTTTTGATTTGTTGATAATGCATAGCACCATGATCATAGCTACATAATGCACTTTAGGAGCTCCATTTAGAGGCATGCCTCCTTGTGTTAAATGTCCAGGTTGTTTTTGAAATTATTGTGCTTCCACATGATCTTCTGTGTCATTGCTCAGTATTGATGGTTCCATCACTTACCTAATACATTTTTTCTATTCTTCTCTCATATATTACTGTAGTAGAAAAATCTTTTATGCCCTGCCAGGGCTTCTACCCTGCCTTGACCATGGAGTTCCCAGATGAAAAACACACAGCCTTTTGATTTACAATATGTCTTGAGCAGTACAGTATCCGGGCAGCTGCCTCCCTCCACGCTGTTAGAATCTCCTTTCCTACTTACAACCCTGAGGTATTACCTACTATTTACTCTGTTTCATCTGGACTGCTCTTAGCTACAAGTGGGCAGCCCTCAGGCCCTCACTCTTCTCTCTCTTAACCTACAGCTACTTCCTTTCTTCTCCTATACCGGCTGGTTTTGTGTGTCAACTTGACACAAGCTGGAGTTATCACAGAAAGGAGCCTCAGCTGTAAGGCATTTTCTCAATTAGTGATCAAGGGGGTAGGACCCATTGTAGGTGGTACCGTCCCTGGGCTGCTAATCCTGGGTTCTATAAGAGAGCAAGCTGAGCAGGCCAAGGGGAGCAAGCCAGTAAGAAGCATCCCTCCAAGGCCTCTGTATCAGCTCCTGCTTCCTGCCCTATGTGAGTTCCAGTCCTGACTTCTTTGGTGATGAACAGCAATGTGGAAGTGTAAGCTGAATAAACCCTTTCCTCCCCAACTTGTTTCTTGGTCATGGCATTTGTGCAGGAATAGAAACACTAAGACATCTCCTCACATTCTTCTTTTACTTCATGGTGGCTTCCTTTTCTCCTCTCCTGGTATATATATTATCTCCCCTCCCCATGGCCTCTCCTCCTCTTCCTTCTGCCCCAGGCCTTCCCCTCCCTCTGCCTGCCCTCTCAGGGATATTAACCATACATGGCAAGAAGCACCCTCATAGAGGCAAAGAGGAGGAGGGAGAGAGGGGATGGGGTGGGGAATTGTGGAGGGAAAACAAGGAAGGAGTATATCATTTGAAATGTAAATGAATAAACTGATTAATGTAATTTTTAAAAAGCTACAGTAAGACCAGGCACATACCATCACATCAGGGCGAGTTAAAGCAACACAGTAAGAGTAAAAGCATCTAAGGAATAATCAAAGAGTCAAATACAGCCCCCACTCCACAGGTAGGAGTGCCACAAGAGCACCAAGCTACTCAGCCATAACATATGTGTAGACAACCTAGGTCAGACTCCTACAGGTTCTTGATCCCTCAAGTTCCCATGAGTCCTAGGCAGTTTATTCTGTGGGCTGTGACCTCATGGTGTGTCACTGATTCTGATTACTCCACCCCCACCCCAAGCAGGATTCCTCAAGATTTACCTAATAATTGGCTATTGTACTCTGTTTTTCTCTGGGTCTGTAGACTTTAGCATGATTATCTTTTACTTTACGGCTAATAGTCACTTATCCTTAGTACATGCCATATTTGTCTTTCTGGGTCTGGGTCACCTAACTCAGGATAATATGTTCTAGTTCCATCCATTTGCCTGCAAATTTCAGGACATCATTGTATTTAATAGCCAAGTAATACTTGCTTGTGCAAATGTACCACGTTTTCTTTATCCTTTACTTAGTTGAGGGACATGTAGGTTGTTTCCAGTTTCTGGTCATTATGAATAAAGCAGCTATGAACATAGTTGAGCAAGTGTCCCATGACAGGATGGAGTGTCCTTTGGGTATATGCTTAAGAATGATATAGCTGTGTCTTAAGGAAGATTGTTTTCCAATTTCTGAGAAACCACCACATTGAACTCCAAAGTAGCAGTACAAGTTTTCACTCCTAGCAGCCATGGAGGAGTTTTCTTCCTCCACATCCTCACCAGCATGAGCTGTTGCCTGAATTTTTGGTCTTAGCTATTCCGACAGGTGTAAGATAGGATTTCAAAGTCACTTTGATTTATATTTCCCTGATAGCTACATATGTTAAACATTTCTTTAAATGTCTCTTGGCCATTTGAGATTTCTCTGTTGAGAATTCTGTTTAGATCTATATGCCATTTTTAATTCAATTGTTTGGGTTTTGATACCTAGTTTATTGAGTTCTTTATATATTTTGGAAAATAGATCTTTTTCAGATGGGGTTTTAGTAAAAATCTTTTCCCATTCTGAAGACTGCTGCTTTTTTCATATGGTACTGTCCTTTGCCTTACAGATTATCTCCAGTTTCATTTATTAATAATAAATGTGAGTCCCATTTATTAATTGTTGATCTTAGTGCCTGTGCTCTCAGTGTTCTGTTCAGAAAACTGTCTCAGAAAGTGGTACCAATGAGTTCAAAGATGTCCCTCATTTTCTCTTTTATCATCTTCAGTGTGTCTGAGGTCTTTGATCTACATAGACTTGAGTTTTGCATAGGGTAAGAAATATGGATCTATTTGCCTTCCTCTACATGCTGACTTCCAATTTGACTAGTATCATTTGTTGAAGATGCTTTCTATTTTCCATTGGGAATTTTTTATTTAAAAAGGGTGTCTATGGGTATATAGATTTATGTATACACCTGTAATTCCATTCCGTTGAGCATTGTGTCTGTTTTTATGCCAATTTGAAGTGGTTTTTATTACTCTAACTCTGAAATCAGGGATGGTGATTCCTTTGGAAGTTCTTTTTTTTTTAAATTATTTATCAATCTATTTTGTGTCTATGAGCTGAGCCACCGTAGCTGTCTTCAGAAGAGGGCATCGGATAGATCCCATTACAGATGGTCATGAGCCACCATGCGGGTGCTGGTGGAAGTTCTTTTATTGTATAGGATTGTTTTAGCTATTTTGGGTTCCTTGCAATTTCCATATGAAATTGACTGTTGTTCTTTCAAGGTCTGTAAAGAATTGTGTTAGAATTTTGATGTCCCCATCATTTCATTGAATCTGTAGATTGCTTTTAGTAGAATAGCCATTTTTACTCTGTTAATCCTACTGATCCATTAGCTTGAAATACCTTTTCATCTTCTGATATCTTCTTTAATTTCCTTCAACAGTTTGATGATTTTGTTATATAGATCTTTCACTTGGTTGGAAGTAGAGCTAGCAGAAATATTTGAGACTGTTTTTTCTTAGTAGTTTAAATATATCTTCTCAACTCTAGTATATAATGAGATGCCTATGCCATCCATGTCCATAACTCGTGTATATAAGAAATAGCTATCTTCCATCTGCTTTCAAGATTCTAATTCTATTTGCCTTTCTAGATGCTCTCTAGATGTGTGTGTGTGTGTGTGTGTGTGTGTGTGTGTGTGTGTGTGTGTGTGAATGTATATGCATTTGGCCATCCTTTAAGTTTTTCATTTATCCAGGTTATTTATTTAGCCTTCTTTCCTCATTTTTCCACCTATGTGGAAAAATGCCTTATAAGAGGCTAGCCATCGCTATTGCACAGGCTTCAAACTAAGGTATAGACTAAAACTGCATTCAGTACACCATTTACTGTTTGGACACAGTGCCTCACTGTATAGACCAGGCTTGCCTCACAGACACAGGGATGCAACTGCCTCTGTTTCCTGGGTACAAGGATTAAGGGCGTGGAACACCAAGGCTGGCATTTCTTAAATTTTATTGTTAAAACTTTATTTATTCTCTTTAGAAAATAATATTTTATTGTCTTTTATGAGTGTGCACCTATCTGGGTTAATAAATTTAATAAACTTGGAATATATTAACCACATGAGGGGTTCCCATTCTTATAGAGCCCCTATAATCCATTGATTTGGAAAATTTTGGTACCTAACCTTTTGTAAGAAGTAGTTGTAAAGTCAGACTTTCTAAATCCTTTACATTACTAAAATCCTGGCATTTGAATAAATGCATTCCTCCATGGATGGTCCTTACTACTGACACTTAATGCTGTTGTCAGAAATCCTCAGATTCAGTTACAAATCAGAGAGCTGGTTAGCAGAATGATCTCAAATTGATTTTAAAACTACATTTTTACAAATAAATTTAGATATCCTGTGGACAGGTATATAGAGGGCCACTGGAGTCCTGAAGGTCATTAAAAATACCACACACAAACACACACACACACACACACACACACAGAGAGAGAGAGAGAGAGAGAGAGAGAGAGAGAGAGAGAGAGAGAGAGAGAGAGAGAGAGAAGGGGTGGAGGAAATAAATTACTAAGTGAAATGCGTTTAAATTTTTTACAATTGAAAAATGCTCTCATTTTTACAAAAGAAGGTATTATACATGTCTGTTTTCACACGCACAACAGAATTTAATTTTCGACCATTTATCAAGTTGTTTAAATTTATCTGTATATTTAAGGAGAAAATAATTATGGTAATAGGATTCTGTTTCTTTAAATAAACATGTATGCCCTTACATTCCATTCCATAGAAATGTGTGGCCTCCACTTTGTCTATGAAACATGATATGAATATATTGCTACTTAAAATATGTAATTTAGACAACAGTTGGAAATAACTTAAATATTAATGAAAACTTGCCCTGTCTTTTAAAATGAAATGTATAGATTTTAATATTTGAAGGAAATGCCTCTCATGTGAAAGGGTAATATCCTGAGTAACCACATACAGCAACTACAACATAAAAAAATGAAATTTAATGTAACCTGTCAGTTGTATTCAGCATGCGTCTCACAAGTGTGTTATTATAGTATCAGGAAGACATCATGTTGAGCAGTATTGACACAAAGAAGTTGTTATTTGCATTGCGTCCGGGCCTGTTTGCATATCACTTCTCAGTCTCTGTTACAGAGAACCAGATTGAGTAATACAAACCTAGAATTACTCAGGAAATAGTAATTATAGGTTTCCAAGCCTGGATTGAAACCTCCAGCAGAAAGCTCAAATGCCAACAGCATGATATTGCCATTCAACTCCCTTTCATATTAAGTTGCTTTCAGACAGTCAGCGGGCGAAATTAAAATCACATTTCTTAACGTCTCCTGAAGCCTTTACAATTTAATGTAGCTCGGCACTCCAGAGGACTCCACTCCACAGAGCAGACCCCTTGGCTTCGTCAGACAATGAAAAGAAAGCAGTCACGAAACTGCGGAGCTATGTTTCTGTTTCATGTCTACCTTATACGTTAGATTTTTAACTAGGTAAGGCCACCCAAGATGTCATAGTAGCTAAGAAAATGAGAGTTATTCAAATCTATAAGCACAAAAATATCTCATAGGCTCTAAATGTCCCACATGCTTGTTGGCTAATCTTCAATAGGAGGGTACATTGACTACATGCCATCTTTAGGTGCTGTTAGAGGAAGGGTGTCTGTGTATAAAGACAGTAAGATAGGATGACATGAAGATGACTTTCACACTCATTGCTACATTCAGGAACAACAAGTGATGGATTTATCCTTCTCAGCTGCCCCTCAGGACAAAGAAGACAGGCTCCAAATGTCCTCTCATCTCTTCAGGCCTGTAGCCATGCTGAAAGAGTATCAGGTCCCGCTTAGGGAAACTCTCCTTGATGTAGGGTTTAAGGACAGGAAGTGAGAAAGTGCTGGAAATGGTGAGAATTTAATTTTCTCACTGCTCACTAAGCAGACATTGGAAAGAGCCGTCTGTATTAGGCCCCTGTCTAAGAAATTATTTGCTGTTTGAGCGACCCTGGCCCTGAACCTTTTTGTTTTCAGATTCCTCCCCCTTTCCTAACTAGAGGTACAAAGATTTCTGTAAACATGAAAATTAAGAGAGCAAATAACATCTATCATCCTACAAAAACTAATGATTATGAGAATATATACTCACATATTAAGTTAATATCAAAGGGCATACATTCATAAATATAAATAACTTGTACAGTCCTAAATAACCTAGAAGATGTATGCTTACACAGATTCTCAAATGCAAAAAATTTCAACACTCATAGCTAAGTGACATACAATGGAAAATAAATTACAACTGGAAGAGTTAAAACTGGACAGTGAACTTCAAAATAAATCAACAAATTTAGTTAATGTTAAGGAAATAATCTATAAGTAGAAAAGTTCTGAATTATTGGCCATGAAATGGAGTAGGACTGTCTGCATATAGTTCTCTTTGTATGATTTTATATGAGGTATAAATTGGCCTTTCTAATTATGTTTTGTGGAATCTAAAACCATCGATCAATTCATTAAATGGTGTCCTTAGTTATGTTTTAGTGTTCTGTGTAACTCCTGGTGATCCACCAAGTATAAAATAAAAGAGAGTAATGCCACAGAGGAATTCCAGTATGAGAAAATACTCAAGTGTTACTTTTAGTGAGAAGGTCACACAACTGTGCAATCACGAGAAAAGATAATACAATCAGAATCAATCTTAAAAATGAGTCTTTGTGATCAAATCTTAACCTATCTGAAAGCAACTTAAGCTTCTTTCTAGGTCAGTGAAATTTCTCAAGAGAAAGACAATTCACTGTTTACCATAGTTATTGCATTGCAACTGCAGGCAAACAGACTAGAGGAAGAAAGGGAAGCGAAAGGTGGGGGAGGGGAGGGCAACTTATCTCACAAAGTGAGAAGTCTAAGTTCTCTTCCTGGACTTTCAGAAGCAGTGATTTTAAAAAAACAAAACAAAACCCCTTTAAGTGCTCTATGCAAAGTCAGTCAAACACAACTGATAAAGGGAAACCTGGTGTAGCCATATCGAATGTTTCTGGGAGGAGACATGGGGAGAGGAAGAGACTCAGCTCTTAGTGTAACTCAGTAGAAAATCAACGGGATGTGAACAAGTCGGTACCATTGGACATTCGTGGGCAGTGATAAGAAGTAGCCACTAAACAGCAAAGGAGAAATAATAAAGATGACTAGCTCCAGCTGTTGTGCTTGGAAAGGGGAGATTAGTGGTCAGGAAGTGATCCTTTCACTTATAGGAAGGATAATAATTTACTGGTTAGCTGTACCCGTGCGTTTTGATTTTAATGTGTAATGTTTTGTTTATAATTTGGTATTGGTCTCTCTCTTATGAGTGGCTATAAGTTCAACACTGTCAGACCCTAGAAGTCAAGGAATTTGGTTCATGGCTACTTACAATGTACATGCTACAGGCTTTCTCTTTTATCATGGAAGATGTATCAACACCACAGTGTCCAACTTGTGGTCTGGCCTCACTCTCACAAGTGAGGTTGTGTGTGCTGGCAGATATCATTGTTGATCTTAGCTGACCTCAGCTCATTTGAACAATGGCAGAGATTCTTTAGAGAATCCTAAGTGGAAAGGAGCTAAAGTCAGGTATATGTAGCAGGTCAGACACAATTGGGAAGCAGAGTTTCCAATGAAATGCACGAAACACATGTAAGTTACTTTCCTATGTTCCAGTGTTTCAGTGCAGTTGGAGGTACTGTGGTAGAGCTTAAGGAAGTCCAATGAGCTCAACAGTAGAGAGTGAGACAGAAGACTGGCAGAACTATAGCATGTATTAAAGTTCACAGATAGCATCTGTGATGGTTTCTATATGCTTGGCCCAGGGAGTGACACTATTAGGAGGTGCGGCCTTGTTGGAGTAGGTGTATAACTGAGGGCATGGGTTTCAATACCCTAGTCCTAGCTGCCAGGAAGTCAGTATTCTGCTGGCAACCTTCAGATGAAGAGGTAAAACTCTCAGCTCTTCCTGTACCATGTCTACCTAGATGCTGCCAGGTTCCCACCTTGATGATAATGGACTGAACCTCTAAACTTTTAAGCAAGCCCCAAGAGTTGCCTTGGTCATGGTGTCTGTTCACAGCAATAAAACCCTAAGACATCATCTCTAGGATTAACTTAAAATCTAAAGAAAGTACTTCTACAGAAGGCTTATAGCACTCTGAAGTTGACGTCAGGTTTAGGCCGTGGCCAACAACAGGAGGGTGTTGAGTTTTGAGCTAGTGTGTTTAGAAACAGAGAAAATAACACGCGACCACAAGTCAGGAGGGAGTTTTAGCTAGATGATTGGGTTTGGCCATATTTCATATGACATCCACTTGTTGCATTAGTTTTATTACTAATTATTTCAATAACCAATGTCAATTTAAATGTTAGTAATACATGCTATCTCAGAAGCAGTAGTTTCTATTTTAAAGCATCAACAGTAAGAGATTCATTATGAAGTGTGGATCTCTCAGAATTATGAAGGCTGAAAACATACTCTGATCAGTAATTCATAGACCCACCACAAGGAGCATGGATTGGGTGGCCCTGGAAGCTCCTAGGATAGGGACCCAGTATGAACATAGGAGCCATTGTCCTGGTAAGGAATCCTTGAGATATTTGGTAGCAGAAAATGGAAATGCCCTTCATATTCCGGTGTTCACTTAAAGTATCTGATTGGAAAATCCCAAATCAGACAGGTTCAATCTTCAAATGGTTCTGGGAAATGTAACTATTTCATATGGCTACATTCAAGGTATAGGACAGGTCGATAGAGTGTCCACTGATATACTGCAGCTACCACGAATATAGTTTTTTAATATAAGGTTGAATATGATTTTTCAACCTTTTGGGAGTTACCAATGAAAGGACATACCTTAAGTCAGGAGACAGGAGTCGTAGACTTCTTGACAAGTTACAGTTATGACAAAATGTTTCAACATTTTGAAAAAAAATCTCTCCACAATAAAAAGTCGAAGATTCCAGTCTCTTCATTGGCAGCAGCCATTGTGGTGTATTGAAGGTAAGGCTTCATTCTTCATTTGCGATTGTGATGCATATTTCAGTTTAATTTAACTGTTATTGTCATTTTACTCAGTGTTTCGTGTAATATTGAAGTTAAATTGTTTCTGTGAATGCAGACAGCTGGCATTGCTAATCTTGTTAGGGAAACATGTGCTTCAGAAGCTGCGCAAGTGTTAACCTTTACAAAGATTCGCTTTAGTACTTGCCCAGCTTCGCGCCCTAACTGAGGCTCGCTGGAGCTCTTTTCCTGCCAGTACACAACACAGCAAACTTAATTATTGTTTTGGTCTCTATCACTAACTGTAGATACTGTTTCTAGGATGTAATATTCTACTTGGCTCAGCACAAATGCACCAGATATAAAATAACATCAGGCCTTGGGATGCAACCCAAGAGGCTGAAACAGGGCTGGTGAGCAGAAAATCAGGCTGCCTCAGTCACAATGTGTCTGATGGCAAGAACTAGAACCTGCGGAAGAACATGACACATCTACAGATGCAGCCCTGCCTAAGACAGGCAAAGGTAGGGGAAGCTCGCCAAGAAGAGAATGCCTAGGAATTACTCAGGATATAAAATACAGGTTTTTTTTCCTGCATAATTACAAGAAAAGGAGAAAAGGTAAAAATAATAGTGGTCTGCTAATATATTCTCACTGAAAAGTGTACCATTCTCTTCACCATATCTTAGATCTTGCAACCAAGTTCTTAACTTTAAGAGAACTTCAGACATACAAACAACCAATAACAAACAAGCCTCACAAACTTATGGACATGCATTAAAAAATTACTTTGCATTATATAACTTAAAATGTAAATGAGTTATTTATCCAAATGTCGGTAATTTCAGCATATAGAGGGAAACCTGATGACTGAAAATGAGACAACATTCTATTCAATAAGCCTTTAGACTGGACATTCTTCCCTTCAACCTGCGTAGTGGAAGAACCAACTCCCACAGGTGTCCTCTAATCTTCTCCACAGATGTTGCAGACAGTGTGTGCCTCATACGTGTGTGTGTACATGCATGTGTGCATGTGCACGGATTGTTTTAAAGTGACTTTCGCAATTCCCTATGAGGCAGTCAGTGACTGTGCCTGATACCTGAGTAAATTCTGAGGTGGGGTAAACAGTAGGAAGAGCCCCCTCTGTGTTCACACTCACAAAGCGGGTGTGAATCAAAGACATGTCTATCAGGAGCAAGTGAGACTCAAGCATTCCAATATTTTACTACATTTGAGAGAAGAATAACAGTACTTAATTTTAGAAACCCATATTAAAATTGCTAATATCCTAATCAATAATTTATGAGTTGTAAATGTTGAAGAAAAATTTTTACTAAAAAGGTTTTTATAGAAAAAGGAAGCCGGCAACGGAGAGTCATAGAAAGAATGAACACCAAGGACAAGTTCAAAGCCAGGTGCAGATCCACATCAGAGCATCAGGAGCATGAACTACAGATGGATTTAATGTTCTAATTAAGGAATTAACAATGGTGATTTAAAAGCCCAAGTACAGGCTGATTACGCAGGACCAGTTTAATTCCTAATTATACAGGAGATTAGTCACAAAGACCAAGAGAGGTATAACTTGCACCCACCAACCTCTTTTTATAATTGCAGACATCAAACGAGTGAAATATTAGAGGAAAAGAAACATTAAAAAGAACAATTTCAAAATCAGAAAGTTTGAATTAATGTATAGACATAACTGATAAACCGACATAAGTATTGACAATCTCTAAACCTAGATAACAGAACCCGGAACATGCCTAAGTAGCTAGGACATGATACATTTGTTATTCAGGGGCCTTTCAGAACTGAGCCTTCTGAAAACACACTTTTATTTTTCTTTCAGATTAAGAATCTGAAACCAATGTTATAATCTCTACCTTATTTGATCTGGTATTTGATTAATTGACCTATATTTAACCTTTATATGTTCACAAGGTGCAATCCATACATTTAGAGCTATACTCTAACGAGTACAGTTAAATGTATTCCCGCCACTAAAGGCAAGAAAGCACCTTCAATCTCTGGGGAAATGTTGGGGGTCTTTAATTCTCACTGCAGCCTTACCTTGAAAATTTGTTATTACTATGCTATGCTTTTAGGAACCTTTTTCCAAGATGGCATAAGCACCTATTTTGTACTGGCTTTCAGTTCTCTGGGGCCACTTCAGATGTTTTCTATGGTCTCGGGAACCCCTGATGGGAACAATAAACCCAAGAAAGTATAAAGATTCCAAGTGGGCAGCCCCTAGTTTCAGTGCACAGGCTGGCCTTGCAGCTACACCTGCCTGGTTTACCCACATTTGTGGTGTTTTTAACCAAAATTGCTCCTTTGGCTTGAGTTATTATTGTTTGGTTAGTTTGGTTTGTGTTTTGTTTTGTTGGGGTTTTTTTGTTTGTTTTGTTTTCCCAGACAGCTTTTGAGTGGCAGGAGTTAGCTAGTTATGCTGGTCGACCTTTAAGCAGCATATATGCCTTCTCTAGGAACATCTGTCTGGTGCTTTAAACCACACTGAGATGGGCTACCCCCACCCTTCTCATTGCGTCATTTCAGTGTTGTTGGGGCTGGTGCTGAGGGCCTCGCTCCCAGCATAGTCTTCTCAGAAGGTTTGAGACTTACTGGAAAGAAGCCACGCCCGCCCTCTTCACACTTTCTGGGAAGTCAGTCCCTGCTCACACCTTCTTTGATATAAAAACTTCATTCAACTACATCTAGCTATTTCCTGAAAGCTTTAATTAGCAAAAGAACTACAAAGACAATTTTATCAATCTTATGTATAATTTAGGAGAAATTATTTGAAATAATTAGATCTTGAGTTTAATGTTCATCTTTAGATAAGCAGAAAGCTGGTTTTTACCTCAGAGGAAAGTCATTCATCAAGTCATAATTATTATAATAATAATAAATCTTAAAACAATTTGTGGTATTTTTATCTTAGATATGAGATCCCTAAAGTGTACTAAAATCCAACTATTCCACTGTAGGTTCCTTATATTTTAGTCTTCTAAGGAAAATATGGGAGCCAGTTGGTGGCTCTAATCTCTAATCTCAGCACTAGAGAGGCAGAGGCAGGCAAATCTCTGAATTTCAGGTCAGCTTGGTCTACAGAGCGAATTCCAGGATGGCCAGGGCTACAGAGAAACCCTGTCTCAAACACAGAAATGAAGAATATGGCTACATTGACTTAATGCTCACATGAATATGGTGTCAAGACAAATTTTCCACGGCTGCAACGCCAGTGTGCACTCCTTGGCATAACACATACCTGGAGAGTTCCTGTAGGTAAACTATGCGGAGGTTTATATATGGGGGTTTCTTAAAAACTTCTATCTGTATGTAAAACCAAATTACTTGCACTTAGGGGACAGATAATCTAAACACAGTACAAACTAATTTACTCAACCAATATATACTCTGTAAATCAATATTATTAGGTAAAAGATATGCTGCCACTCTGGATTAATCACTTCAAAGTAAGTAAATCTGCATTTTCAAATAAGTACTTATGAAACTGACTTTTCAGCGAGATGGTTCAGCCAGATGAACCAAGTCAGTTTTTCCCACAAAGCCAACAAGTAAAGCTATCAAAACTCCTGAACCAGAACTCCTTAATAATCATCTGAAATGATTATAAACTGCTATGAAGACTAATTATTTCAACAAAGATCAGATGATCAAATGCCCCAAATAGAACAAGAGCTGAGTTTCTCACTATGAGAACAAATGGACTGCCTTGGCTGCAGACACAATCACACTGCTTAAATGAACAGAGGCTCGAGCTCTGTGAGTTCTGTCACTTAAATACTGTGTCAGAAGCAAGCTGAGCCTCAGAGAATCAAATAGGCAATGAAGTCTAGCCAAAAGGCATTTCTTCAGGAATCATTCAATAGAATCACATTTATCACATCTTATGCACACACACACACACACACACACACACACACACATATCAAACTAATGGTAATAATAATGGAACTCAAGAACAGGTAAATCAGACAGGCTGTCTCATGACTGTAATTCTAATACTTAGGGGGTAGGAGCAGAAATATCAGAAGTACAAAGCTAACCTTGGACACGACACTTCATATATTCAAGAGGTCAAGACCAGTCTAATCTACATGAAACTGTCTGGGAGTTGGTGATGAAAGAAAATATAATACTGACAAGTCAATAATGGTAACTTTAACTTTTTAAGAATATTAGTTTAACCGCTAACCAAATGCTACATCTTCAAATCATTTATGTTTTAAAGAATCAGAGAATAGCTTTTACAAGGTTATTAGCTTTCATCTTTACATATTCTATTGATCTTCTGGATCAATAAAGTTATAGCACAATCTCTCATATTATATTTAACTATAATGGATCTAAAAACTGAAATACAATCATTTTTCAGGCAATTAAAGTATGAATAGTTCAATCCAGATCTTGCATAAAAGGTAGAAAAAACCATCTGAATACTGAAGTCGAAGCAGTGTTTAGAAAGACAGCAGGTGGAAAGGATACTCAAGAAACTCAAAGAAATAGAAATTAAGGCTAAAAGGCGACATGGGAATTTGTTTTTTAAAAAAGAAATAGGTGACAACTAAAGAAAGAATTAACACTAAGCTAAAATACAACGTTTACACAACTGAAAAAATGACATCCCTTCTCTTCCTCTGCTCTGGGCCTCTCAACTTCATGGTGTTGCCAAAATGTTGTGAAGGGGAAGCAGGTCGTGATGAGGGTGGACTTCAATATTCCTATGAAGAACAACCAGAGAACAAATGAGTAAAGGATCAAGGCTGCTGTTCCAAGCATCAAATTCTGCTTGGACAATGGAGCCAAATCAGTTGTCCTTATGAGCCACCTGGACCAGTCTAATGGTGTTCCCATGCCTGACGAGTACCCCTTAGAGCAGTTGCTGTAGAACTCAAATATCTGCTGGCCAAGGATGTTCTGTTCTTGAAGGATTGTGTGGGCTCAGAAGTAGAGAATGCCTGTACCAACCCAGTTGCTGGGACTGTCATCCTCTCGGAGAACCTCCGCTTTCATGTAGAGGAAGAAGGGAAGGGAAAAGATACTTCTGGGAACCAGCTAAAATCGATGCTTTCCAAGCCCCCCAGTCCAAACTAGGAGACACCTATGTCAATGATTTGGGGGCTGCAACACCGAGCCCACAGCTCCATGGTGGATGTGAATCTGCCACAGAAGGCTGGTGGGTTTTTGATGAAGAAGGAGCTGAACTACTCTGCCAAGGCTTTGGAGAGTCCAGAGTAATCCTTCTTGCTTATCTTGGGAGGAGCTAAAGTTGCAGACAAGGTTCAGTTGATCAGTAATACGCTAGACAAAGCCAATGAGATGACTCAACAACATGGAGATTGACACATCTCTATGGTGAAGCAGGAGCCAAGATTGTCAAAGATCTCATGTCCAAAGCTGAGAAAAATGGTGTGAAGATTATCCTGCTGGTTGACTTTGTCACTGCTGAAAATTTGATGAAAGTGCCAAGACTGGCCAAGCTACTGTGGCCTCTGGTACACCTGCTGGCTGGATGGGCTTGGACCGTGGTACTGAGAGCAGCAAGACATATGCTGAGGCTGTGGCTTGCACTAGCAGATTGTTTGGAGTGGTCCTGTTGGGGTATTTGAATGGGAAGCCTTCGCCAGGGGAACCAAGTTGCTCATGGATGAGGTGGTAAAAGCCACCTCTAGGGGTTGCATCACTATCACTGACACTTGCTGTGCCAAATGGAACACAGAGGATAGAGTCAGCCATGTGAGCACTGAGGGTGGTCCAGGCTTGAACTCCTGGAAGCTAAAGTCCTTCCTGGAGTGGATGCTGTCAGCAATGTTTAGTATTTTCCTGCCTTTTGTTCCTGTGCACAGCCCCTAAGTCAGTCTAGTGTTTTCCACATCTCCATTTGGTTTAGCACAGGATTCAGCTAGTGACCAAGATACAAGACCAGGAATGCCTAAACAGTTTCACAGCATCTCAGCTTGTCTTTACTGCATCAGGATTTGTCTAAGTTCTTCAAGATCCCATTTAAATTCCTTAGTGACTAAAGCCAGTATGCACTGTAAAGGGCATCTATTTATATTCTGCCTGTGAAAGGAAGTGAGCTGTAAAAGCTCAGCTCTCTTTGACTTGTGTGGCTTCTGGTTAGCTTTGTCGCTTGCTGTTCATGACTCAGCATGGAAACATAATGAAATTCCAGCTGTAGGTTTGGAGAAGTTGATGATATATTAAACAATAAAGATGTCCACTGGGGTCGGGGAGAGAAATAACTTCCTGACCTATTTACTAACGCTAAGAAAAAAAGTATATACGTGAGGACATGGGATAACGAATGTGAAAGTTGGTAAGGGTTACATGTAGATAAGAGAATGTCCCAGTACCTGTAAAATGGTCATTTTATATATGCTATGGAAAAATAGCCACTAGCCAACAATAAAGCACTTAAAGTGGTGGGTGTGCTGCAGCTGCATATGGAGAATATATATCTATATCAATATCTATATATAATATATCTATATATAATATATAGATATTGATATAGATATATAGATATAGATATCAAAAAAGACAAATAGAGAAGCAGACATGCAAAGTGTGAAGACACAGATTCTTCCTCCTCCTCTTCTTCCTCCCCTCCTCCTCCTCCTCCTTCTTCTTCTTCATCTTTCTCTTTGTCATTCCCACATCCCTTCTCTTACTTAGAGAAAGGGTCTATCTCATGAAGCCCAGGCTGGACTTGATTCTACTATGCAACCTTGAATGACCTTGACATTCTGATTCTCCCACCTCTGCCTCCTGAGTGTTGCACTGAGAGGTGTACATAACCATTACCAGTTCATTCAGTGCCTGAAATAGGGTCTAGAGCCTCTGGCATGTTAATCAATCATTCTTCCAACTGAGCTACATCCCCTGGCTCCTTCATATTTTATGGCATCATATTCTTCTGAAAAGTATCATTAGAAAATATTGTTAAAAATTCACAAGATCTCTAGAGAAATGCAAAGAATAATATTAAATATATAAGCAGATATCACCTTGGAGGATGCTGATTTATTTTCAGACTGATAAGATTTAGGCTACTTTAATTGGCCTCAAAATGCTGAGCATGTCAAAATGGCAAACACAGTTTGAAGATGCGTCTACTTTGGTTGGGCTGATTTCTGTAACCTTTAAGAAACAGAGCACTTTTTAAAAACTGACAATTTGTATTTATTATTCCTCTGAAATCTAATCTTTAGAATTTTTGTCCTAGTAAAGACTAGACCTAGGGCAATTAGAAACAGTAATTCTTATTATAATGACTTTCTGAACTAGGAATATCCCAAAGTATTTAATAAAATAGCCCCATTCCTTATATCATTATACTAAGGGACTCTTAAGTCATACTTGAAAATATAAGGATGGCAGTGCTTTAGAAAAGCCAAAGTTATAAATTACAGAATTGAGTAAACACAATGAAGTAAAGAGATAAAACAGGTTCTAAATTTTGAATCACTTAGTTTCAAATTCTACATTAGTAGCACTGAAAACAAACTTAATTACTATAAATCTCAAATTTTCATTCATTTGCATAAGAATATTAAAACTGGTTTAGTTTAAATTTAGTTAAATTTAGTTTCAAGAATATTAAAATAAAAGTAGTTTATATGCTTCATTCACACTTAAAACATCACAAACCAAATTACTAGAGATAATATTAAACACTACATCTTGAACATCACAATCATCTATTCTGGCTTCTGCATATGGAGATTCAGCCAATCACACTGAAATACTTGAAAACAAACATACAGTCTCCTCACTACTTTCTATAAACGTTATGATATTGACATTCTACAGGCTATTACAAAATGTAGAGATGGTCTAAAGAATGCAGAAAATATGCCTAGGTTATATGTAAATATTGTACCATTCATGTAGAGGACAGATTTTGTTGTCTGAGGAAGTCCTTATAACTGGCAGCCCATCACCTGTGAATAGAGGACTACTATCTGTTAAACTCTCAGTGCAATGGAACAGGTTCCGTGGCTAAAGACTGCTGAACCATTAATGAAATCCTTTTCTTACCTTTTATGAACAGGACTATAGAAACAGCACACACCCTGGCCTCCTTTACAGTCCCATGTGGTCATAATACACCACTGATTACTGTCTACCTTTCCTTCCATACTGGTCCACAGAGGCTGCCCACGTATAATTATCCATCATCTCATCTGGACTGCGGCCTTATGTTTACTAGAAGATTCCCCAGTGCAATCTGGTAAGTGCTATCTGAGCACAAATTTGGTGGAGCACGTGGTAACTAAAGGAACCAATGGTGGGGGTAAGAAAACTGGAACTTAGGAATGCTTTTCTGCAATTTGATTTGGAGAAATACATGCGCACTGCCAGAATTTATGTGTTTTTATGTCAGCCAGCCTTCTATTAACCAGGGTTTTTTTGTGTGATTGCTTTTACAGAGGTGAAATCACAATAAGGAAATTATCAGAAATATATTCATATGTTTTCAGACATGCCTCTATGCAACTAAAGTAAACACAATTTTTAAAATTTAATACAAAGTGACCTTTAATATTCCTTCTAATTCTGATAATTTGACCTCATGAAATCAACTATAAGGCATATGATTTCCAGTTTTCATACAGCATGCTTATTTTAGTGATACTTTGCATAATATAATGCTAGTTTTATTTTTGAAAAAGAAAATATATAGTTCAGTTCATCTTTATAGACTGAGAGCCTCAATACAAAGAAATATTCATGCTCCTCGATGCATGAGTTTATT
Source organism: Rattus norvegicus (assembly GCF_021556685.1). Classification (NCBI taxonomy): domain Eukaryota; kingdom Metazoa; phylum Chordata; class Mammalia; order Rodentia; family Muridae; genus Rattus; species Rattus norvegicus. The sequence goes on along the minus strand of NC_141542.1, from coordinate 86,844,925 downwards.
AATTTCTTACTTCTAAAGGTTGGCATCCAAGATCTTAGAACCAAATTTAACATGTTACGACATAGGATAAATGACAATTTTACCCATCACTTTGTGCTTTCTTTGTTGGGCCATCCTTCTCACCCACTGTTCAAGCAAAAGTTCAGAGTGTTATAAAGCAGTCCCAGCTGCAGAGGTATGTAAACCAGAAATATCTATACTGGAACTTCCTAACTACAAGCATGATGTATTACAAATTATATTCATGATTCTTTGTGGGTTACTAATTTCTCTTCCTCAGCAACCTCGCCCTCAGCAAACAGAGTTCTTGTTCTCATAAAAGAAAAAGAAGGTGCTTCTGGAATGTGTCTAATTACATATGTGGGACAGTTCCAATTAAACTATTTTACATGAACATAAACACATATGCTACTATATTAACAAACTCTATGTATGTTGCTATCCCCTTCCGTTGTAGGTCATGATTGCTCAGGAGACATCTCAAAACAATGTAGGCTATTGGTGTTGCTCTTGGTCACCCACCAGAATTTGATGGTAATGCCCTTTTGCTGAGGATACCATGAGCATTATTAATAGACATGGAGAAATAATTTGATACTGACTAGAAGTTTCCTCTCTGTTGGCTAACACATTCCAATTCTGTGAGAGTTAACTAGCATAGAAGCTTCTGGTACTATGAGAGTTTAGGAGTGGGGTCATCAATAGTCTTAACCAGATGGTAAACCTATGAACTGCAATAATGACCAGCATGCCAAAATATTACCAAGGATGACACAGTACCATGAATGTTATGGGGATAACCAACTGATGTTTTTTGTTGCATCTCTGGTTGTGCAGGTGATGGTGAAAAATACAGAAACTGCCATTGGTCAAAGTCAAGAGAAAAATATCAGTGGAATATTCAGACATACATGTCATGTTTATTTCAGGTTCTCCCTCCCCCAGGTTTAAGGGCTACTGGGGAAGAAGAGGAAGGAAGATTACAAGAGCCAGAGTTTGGTGAGTACTGAAAAGAGTGTTTTCTGGATATCCCAAGCAATTGAATTTATAAGCTCACAGCAGCTGAGGTTGCCTGTGTAAGACTAAAAGAATCAATATTCATGGATTAGGAACTGGTCTATGAGCCTCTATCCCAGCTGAGGAGCATGAACAATTGATAGTTTCTAGAGTGAGAGAATCAGTTCACTTTAAGAGCATGGCTCTTGGTATGCTAACCACATTCCAGTTGATGGGCTATACTCAGCTGTATGTGGATAGAACAAACTGAACTCAATTGATCATTTTTTAAAAAGATACAAAGTTGGAGTTACAGGTTGAATGGGGTTTACAGGAAATAAATTGGAAATACTGCAGCCAGAGCATGGACTTGGTACCTTAGAAAAATAACTTGTATCACTGGGTCTAAGTCTTGGATGGTCACATCTCAAAACGAAACCCCAGCCCCAACACTGATGACTAATTCTAAGGTCAAACAATGTTTTTCCTTCCGGAACTCACCATCATACCATAAACAGTTTTACTTAGCAAGAAATTAGTTTATAAATTATAAAACAAAACTACTATAAAGAGTAACATGTAAAATGAAAATCTCAGATGCTAATTTGAAGCCTCTTGTACCTGCAGCTACCACACGAATTAAACACGGGCCAAGTTCTATCTATATTAACAAAACACACACACACACTAAGATGAATTTACTCTTTTTTTCAATAACAGACTTTCAACAAAACATAAAAAAGGAAAATAGAGCTCAATAGGATAATATAAACCAAAGTCAGATGTTGGAATTATCACACAGAGAACTTCAATTACTATGTTTAATATAGCAAGGGCTCTGGAGGCAAAGTGAATATTATGGAATAAAGAAGTATAAGTAGCGAGATGAAAAACACTTGAAAGCAAAAAAGAAAATTTGAAATTACCACAACAGAAAAGAGCGTCTTCAGTGGGCTTGTTCGTAGATTTACAAAGGACAGAATCAGAAAATAGTCAATAGAAAGCCGTACCTGAAGCGCACTAAAGAACCAAAGGGAAGATGTCTGAGAAACTGAAGTAATAGTAGACTCAGAACATGAACATAGCAACAAGACAGTGAGCATGAGATAGAGAACAAAGTGGAAAGGCATTACAAGTGAAGTGACGGACCATCTCCCATCCAACTATCCAGGTGTTGGAAATTAAAGATAAAAACCAAAGTTTAAAAGTACCTAGGCTAAGGCAAATGGAGAGATGATTCGGTGGTTAAGAGCACTTACTGCAGGGTTGGGGATTTAGCTCAGTGGTAGAGCGCTTGCCTAGCGAGCACAAGGCCCTGGGTTCGGTCCCCATCTCCGAAAAAAGAAAAAAAAAAAAAAGAGCACTTACTGCTTTCTCAGAGGATCCAAATTCAGTTCCCAACACTGATGTTAGGTGGCTCCCAACCCCCTGCACCTCCAGCTCTCAGAAATCAGAGATCAGGGTCTGTGGTATATGTACTCACATTACATATACAATACACAAATAAACATAATTAAAAATAATAAAAATAAATCTTCCAAAGGAATTCAAGGGAATAAATATCTAATAATAGAGAAACACTCACAAAAATCACATGAGAATCCTGTCAGAAACCAAGCAAGGCAAGGAGTATGGAATATGTCAACACACTTACAATCCCAGCACTCAAAAGCCAGAAAGAAGAGGTTACTGCAAACTTGAGGCCATCTGTTCTACATATCAAGTCCCAAACAAGGCAAGTAATGAGATAGGAAAAAATGTAGAAAGCACTGAAAGAAAACACACACACACACACACACACACACACACACACACACACACACACACACGAGAGAGAGAGAGAGAGAGAGAGAGACAGAGACAGAAAACAAGCAAAATAAAAAAATGAATATCACCCTAGCAGTAGGAAGATGTGAAATGCTACATTAAACATAGAAATTGAAGTTCTCTGTGTGATAATTCCAGCATCCACCCATGTGATCACAAAGAATACTATGTGAAATATTATGCATGTGATATGACATTCTAAAGTTTGCTCCTTTTACAAAATCATGTGTTACTTTTTATAGTGAAAACACAAACCTAAGGAAGGTTGCAAAAATCTTTCTTGTAGAAAATCTAGAGTCTGCTGATCATATTTGATTTGGTAATAACCTTTCAGAAAGCCTCTGTTAATTCTAATCGCCTCAACCAGAAAACAAGTAGAAAACAAGTAGCCAACAAAACACAGATTAGCTGGTGGAAGTCTATCTCATCTGTTATACACTGGCTACATTGCTCTAATTCTCTCCCCTCTCCCTCCCACTCTCTCTCTCCCTCTCCTTCTGTCCCTCTTCCCTGCTACCTGTGTATTGTGTTTGTACCACTTATCAGTCATATATATTATTTCTATCTTTGATTCAAACTTGTCTTCACAAAGGTGGTGTTTTGTTTTGTATTTTTCAAACACTTTAATTTCAAGTTACAAGTAAAAATGACCCATTACAGTATTCAGAGAATGAAACAGGATGGAAAAGTGACATATCCACATTATATAAAATAATCCAATAATGGATTTTTCTCTATAAATGTACAGCAACATTATTACCTTAAATTTCTGTTGATATTCTGATGTCAAGAGAAACAGATTGTGGTTTTATAATATTAGAGTCCCATCAAAACAAGTCATAATTATTGATATTGAGATTGAATTTATCTGAAACAATGTTTGTCAACTTCTCTAAGGAAAAAAAAAACCTATACCTTAAACATGTGTTTAATGTTAACCTTGTAGAGCAGAGTAATTACTATTTTTGAGGTCCTTACTTCCTTCTTAAAGTCTTTACCCTGAATCAGAACAAAACAATCTGACTTTGGCTTCCCTCCCACATTAAGACTTCTAATGTCCTACCAGAGAGTCCTACTTCAGTCAGAATCATTAAATCGTCCAGCAGTACTGGGCATTTTTAAACAACCCATGTGAATGTGATCACTAATGAAACCAAGTAGCCACTCATCCTTGACATGGCTACTTCTGCTACTCTCACTCCTGAAACCTTCAAAGTGAATGCCAAATGCCAATTACTGACCAGCATAGTGTGATGCCTGTGGGGCAATTTCAGACACAGACAGGCAAGCTGCCAACTCATTTACACTTTGTCCAACATTTGATCACAATGGCTTTCAAAACTAAAATCACAAATATTTTTTTGAAGCAAGAATTGGCAACTAATATTCTATAATGATGTTAACATACATAAACATCATTCATAAATAATGTATGTGTGTATGTTTATCATGCCTATAGTGATTATAAACTGGAAAGAAAAGAGAGTTAATGAGTGCACTTAGACATAGTTTGGCTCTGTAGAGCATGCCTCTCTGTTAACCAACCTAGGTGATGACAGAGCTGGATACACCCTGACGACTCCCAGTCAGTAACAGACAATAGCAGGTTCAGTGTTCTGTCTCTTCTCTGTTGCTACACTAGTAATAGATATTTAGACTTCTTCAGTAAGAGGAATTCCTCAGACTCTTCTATTACTGTCATGTTTTCAGAGATCATGAAGTATGATGAAGTATGATGTGTATGGTCAGAGGGATGTGTTAGACAGATGCATGGGAGAGGGTATAGGAAGAACTCTGGCCACATCCAGTAAAATGATGAGGAAGAGATACCGCATGAAATGACCTTTAGGTAAGTGACCTTGTTCACTCTCTTTGCCATGACTCAGAAGTACACGTGGCTTGGCTACTCTCTGGACCATCCCACTACATGTTTTCTCTTAGAACAGGTCCATGCACCAAAAACGTTTTTCACACAGTTGATCATAAACATAAAGTTTAAAACATGCAGTTTTAAAAACAGCATCTAGCTCTGACCTTGAGCACAATTCTTAAAACCACATATAAATGGCATAAGGCAACTCTTTTTTTCTGTACATTTCCTTTAAAAAATACTTTGGCTTTATTAAAATTTAATGATGAATTGTTTATTAATTAATTTGTTTATATTGGCAGTGGAGCACTTTAGCTAGCTTTATAGCAGTGTATCTTTAAGGATTGAACGTGCTGTGACTTTTGTCAAAACCAGCTGGACACAGAAGGCTCAAGATAGAAGAATCTTGCAAAATAATAAACCAGAATATGGATTGCACTGCTGAATTCAGGATTGTAGATTAAATGGACTGAAATAAAATTATGCATAATGAACACAGTTTTGTTTTCTTTCATGCCTGATTTATTCTTTGTGTGTATGTTTATGTGTGCAGACATGTGTATATTTTCAAGTAATATCTTTCATACACAAATTACTCCACTTATTTTCATTATTAACAAAAAGAATCATAAGCCTCTGTTGTAATTATCAAACATAAAGACCTCTCGGGGTCCTAGAGACTCTTTGTTACCAGTGCCTATGCCTAGAATTGATGGAACTTGTATCTTAGCCTATCAATTAAATGAATCAATATACTATTTCTTCAATTACTCTTCAAGTTTTCAAATATTTTCCAATTCTGATTTTTTGACACTTTTCAATCACATCATTTTGGAATAATGTTATACACATCAATAAAAATATCTCTCTTTAAAAATACTTTCAACCTACTCTGCAAGCATGTTCATAATCTATTTTAATTTTACTGCTGGTAGCTTCATTTTCCTCACTAATACTGGAAAGGCTTTGCATTTATGTTTTCTTTATTTCTTTCTTTTGTCTTTTATTTTCTTGATAGACACCTGACTTCATCTTGCTCCACATTTTCATTGTCACCAGCATCACACTCAGACTTGCTTTCTAATGTCTTATTGATCATCCATTTGGTCTCCCATACAACTCTGCCATCATACTGATGTATGCACTCTTTCTGAGAGGATAATTTTATAATTTCTCTTCATGTCGCTGGAGAACTCAATAGCAGAAGTGGTAATTAATAAAGGCAGGTTCCCACTCACATGCTTCCGCATCCCTCTTGACTGTAAGCACTCTGCGGTCTGGGAGGAAGGCCTCAGAACTGTTTGGATGTGCCTCATGGTTTATTCTCAGGTGTGAACCAAGAGACAAACCCAGAGAAAGAAAGAAGACGACCTGGCTAACAATTATAATTTGCTGATAAAGTGGTCTGTGATTTATTATGATAATGATAGTTACTAGAAAGAAAGTTTTTATTAATAATTGTCTTAGGACTGTGAGATGGTTCAGAGGTAGAGGTGATTGCTACTTAGCTGGTGACCAGAGTCCATGGAATCCATATGATGGGAAGAGAAAACCAACTTCTGTAAATTATCCTCTGATCCCCTACTTAATAATTCTCTTCCTGGGGAAACTTGAGGACACTGGGACAGGATACCATGTATACTGATTATCAATATACAGCATGGTGAACTAACGAGTTTATTGGGTTATTTAAAAGAGCAGGAATGGCTGAAAGAGAGCTGCACATCAAATGTCATCCCAACGTGTGTGACAGTTCACAAAAGGAGGAAATCTGGAGCATACTGCATAACGTGGAGGAACTCAGCAGGTTGTAAACATCATTTCCAAATAGCTCAGTTCATCTGAGCCTTATTCAGGGAGCTCAGCTTAGCCCTGCTTCTTCCAGGAGTGTTCACTGTTGGAGAGTGTCTCTCAACAATGCTTCATTCATTGAATAAAGCCACTAGGATGCAGTCATTTCAGGGACCTCCTGCAGCCTTTGAGTTGCTTCCTCCCCAAGCTAAAGGTTTTTCCTGTAAAATATTATGTTTCACCTCTTTAGACTATCCTGTGCCTTAAGGGGGGTCCTTCCAAGATGAATGCTTCATCTTAAGGGAAATTTCTCTCTCTTGTGCACGTGCTCACAACCCACCCTACATGCACACACACACACACACACACACACACACACACACACACACACATGCACATATATACATATGCACACAGGAACCCTAAACACACACTGAGTAAATAATGGAACCTTTAAGGAAGCAAAATACTTTTATTAGACTATAATTGGCTTAAAATATCTTATTTTAGGCAAGTCTATAACATATTTGGCATTTGAAACACAGCTCCTTAGAAAATGTTATATAATGTACATAAAAATCGAATTGAAAATTAGAGATGTTGTCATATTAAAACCTCCTGGTGGCTGAGGTAATCTGTAACTTTACAGTCTTCTCTCTCTCTTACATGGTTTTTATACTTCTACAGGTCATTGCCAGCAAGGAGGATATCACCAGACACAGTCTATTGCTCTTAGAGATCAATAACTGTGAACCAAATGAAATGAATGGGTATTGTTGTTTGTTTTGTTTAGAATTCTTGATACAAGTTCATACATTGTAAATGTAATTTTTACTTTCCCAGATTAAGACATGAGATGAAAGACATACTGAAGCTTTACAAATGCATGGCTTTGACTGAGCCCAGAGCGTTTCTATCTAATGATCCCTGGGCCTAGGCCTAGAAGCTTCCAGCCTCCATATGTCAGATTGTTTAGGCTTCTGAGTCTTATTGCTGAATAAACTCATCATGTCTACCTCTTTCTAAACTCTGGCAGGCTTGTCAACTGAGCTGTTCTGCTCATACTTCTCTCTAAACTGACTGACTCCAACTAGCTTCTCTTGGCGTCTGACTGAATTGATTGCTTGGAAAACTGCCTCTGAACTCCATGAACTGAACTCCTCAACTTAACTGTACTGAACTGAACTCTCTCTCCTTTTAACTGCTCTTAAGTAATCTATCCTTTCTGTTCTCCTGATACTTGGGCATATCCTATGATTCATTCTGTCAAATCTTTGTCTGATTGGTCACTTTGTCTGCCCATCAATTTGATGTCATTGCTTGGAAGTAAAGGAATATATGTATATTTTGGGTGTGTCTGTATTCAGCCAGAGGGATTAAAGGTATGTATTTAGCTGGAGGAATAAAAGGTATGTGGCGTGTCTACATTCCAGCTGGATCATACCTTTGGACATGATGTCTGGACAAAGTAGACATGTTACTGGATTAACCTGATTATGGAAGTCTCCTGAGAGGCTCTGCCAGAGCCTTACTGATACAGATTAATATGCTTACAGCTAACCATCAGACTAAGCACGAGAACCACAATGGAGGTGTTAGAGAAAGAACTGAAGGAGCTGAAAGGGTTTGCAACCACATGGAAAAACAATATCAACATCCAGACCCCCCAAAGCTCCCAGGGACTAAACCACCAACCATAGAGTACAAACTGTGGGGGAACCCATGGCTCAAACTGCACATGTAGTAGAGGATGGCATTGTCTGGTGTCAATAGAAGAATCCCTTAGTCCTATGAAGGTTCTTTTCCCCAGGGTAGGGGAATGCCTTGGTGTTGAAATGGGAGTGAATAGGTAGGAGGTGGAGCATCCTCATAGAAGTAGGGGGAGAGGGGATGAGAACAGGGGCAACTGGGAAAGAGGATAACATTTGAAATGCAAATACAGAAACTATCCAATAAAAATATGACCTAAAAATAAATTTCTCTACACCATGTAGACATCAAGCTGTCCTTAAACTCAAAATACCTTTTGTTTAGCCTCCCAAATGCTGATATTCCAGGCTTTTGTCACCATGCCCAGCTAAGAATTGTAGATGATAGATTTTCATTTATTATTGTAATACAAATATGCTAACATAAAATTGAGGGAGAGTTTATATGCACGCATACATAGTATGGTAAAAAAAGAAAAAAGGTCAGAGGACCACTATTCATTCTCTCCTTCGACCATGAGAGTTGCTTGGATTGTACTCTGGTCATTAGTCTTGGCTGAAACACTGCTTTACCTGCTAAGCCAACTTGCTAGTGCAAGATTTTTATTTCTACACTCCACTCAGTATTTAAAATCTGAGTTCTAGTTTCACTGTCACTAGTATAATTACTTTAAATCTGGTACTATAATTTCCATTTAAAAATTTACATATATATGTGTGCTCTACATATACATATATTTATATACATGTATGCATAAAACTATTTTACATATACAATATTCATTATAGATAATATATGCATATATATGTATGTATATTTTATATAACTCTAACCTAACACTAACCCTAATTGTAGTTTTGGGAACAGAGTTCCAATTGTAGATAGATAGATAGATAGATAGATAGATAGATAGATAGATAGATAGATAGATAGATAGAAATAGAGATACATACATATTATATATATATGTGTGTGTGTATAAATAATATGCATTAAGCATGGTCCCTCTTCCCTCATCCCTCCTCCCTTCTCGCTCTTCCATCCTCCCTCTTCCCACTATTGCCCATTGTTGTTTCTCAGTTGCATTTCTAGCTTTACCACATGTGTACATACATGATTTTATCTACATATAGAACCTGGGAACCCTCTCAGAAAGAAGATATACATCATATTATTTGTATTCCTGAGTGAGGCTGATTTAAATTGATTAATAAGATTATCCCCAGATAGCACACACTTTCCTTAGGAAGACATACATTCCTTCTGACTGGAGAAATTCAGTGTATATACAGCACTGAATTTATCATTTTCGTTGGATATATAAGTTTGTGATACCTAGATTGGTTTCATAACTCAGCTATTGTAAATGGTGCACAAGTATCTCTATATATGTTGATTTTATTCCTTTGTCAAATACCTAGGGGTGGTATAGCTGTAACATATGGTAGAAATAATTCTAACATTTTGAGAATACTCCATATGGATCTCATAGTGGCTAGACAAGTGTACACTCCCACCAGCAGTGTGTAAGGATTTCTTTTTGCCCACATCCTCGCCAGCATTTGTTGTGATTTGTTTTCTGCAGTTCTTATTAGAATGAAATAGAACTTCCTATAGATTTAATTTGTAATTCTGATGACAGCTTATGAGCATGATTATTTTTCATATGCTGATTGACCATTTGTACTTGTCAATGAGGTTGACTACAATCGTTCTCTAATCACTAGCATGTAAATCTTTTACATGCTCAAGGGAGAAAATGTGCTCGCATTTTGTGGATCCATTTTAGATGCTGAAATGCTTATTATATTTAACAATGGTTTTAGTTTTCCATTTTTGTTTTATTATTTCCTTTATAATAAAGTGTTTAAATGTGATTGTAGGTTACTCATAATCTAAAATGTATAAACTCTCTATCAAAAGCCTCCAGCTGATTCTTTTATTCTTTTGACTTCAGGGGCAATGCATATGATTATTGTGTAAGATTAAGTAGTCATTAACATAAATGAATGCATGATCTGCTGATAATCTGACCACTTCAACATATGATAATTAGCAACCTCACAATGACTAAATGATTGCATACTAAGGCTTACAACTTGAATTGTTCTTTCCCATGCTGAGAAAAGTATACACTCAATATGCCCAACACTGACTGATGAAAACTATAAGTTAGAATATTCATAATTTGCAATGGTTTGTTATTACTAAAATTCTTTCAAGAAAATATGTGTCAATGGAAAAGCAAATTTATCAATTACGTTTATAATTAAGTTATAATTCAAATCAGCTTTAATGACCACAACTAAATATGAAATATAAGCACCTAAGTTTTCCTCTTGTCTGATTATATAATATATGTATATATATTATATATTCCTAAAATTGGAGTTGTCATAACAGCAGGTATAATGTTTAAGAGCATCTCTCGGCCAGACACTGACGTTAGTGATTCATGTGTATTCCAGATATTTCTGAGACCTCTGCAAGGATATTCTTATCCTTATTTTGTAAAATGGAAAATAAAATTGTCAGAGATTTGGCAATCTTACTATCCATGTCTTACATATTGAATAAAGAGATCAGTTTGTTATTCTCTATGGTAAATATGTATCTGTTTATTTTCTCAGATTATTACTAGATACTTTTCAGAACTAGCCTGAGAATGAAGAGCAGAAAAACGATGTAAGGTGTCTAGCAGGTTGACCAGACAGTAGTAATGTATTCAGAGTACTCCTAGCTTTCTCTGCATTTTAGCATTACTGTTGAAAATGTGGCTCTGGAAAAGTATAAGAAAGCCAGAATATGAGGATTCTTCTAGACTTACTAAATTAGAATCTGTATTTCCTTACGATGGCCATGAAGTTTGCTAGGAACACTGAAGACAGAAAGTGGCTGCCTTATACCGGGGAAGTTTGAAGCCAGCTAAAAAGGATGGAGGGAAGCAGAAAGGCTATTTCACAGAAACAATTCCCTTTATTGATATTAAACAATAACCCATTTTTACATTTCTACCAACTGACTCCAGCAGATGAATAATTGAGAACATGAGCTGTCAACCCAAGGATAAAGAGAACACTAATGGATGATCAAGGAGGAGTAGTGGAGCTCAGGGCTATATGGCTGCCTCCCTCTCCTCCACATTCAGACCAAAGAACTTATTTTCACTAGTTATATTTTAATTCTGGCTCTGTTTACCACTTCAAGTCCTACAGACTGCAAGAAGAAAATTTTGAATAATACTGATGACAAAGTACTGACAAGAAAATTCAAGTCATAAAATCTGCAGCTCAGTGTGATTCACTTGTACAGAGGTAAACGTGAAAAAAATTAGGAAGGGGAAAGTAACAGAAAGAAGTTAAATTGACCTTCAAGAATTACAAGTCAAAGATAAAGCTGGTTTCCCCTCAATAGACAAGCGATAAATGATTATAAATAAAACCAAAACAATAGGAGTTTAAGACGTCAACTTCAGTCAGGAAAGGTTATTATCTTCAATCTTGACTAAAGAAGTTTAAGTAAAAATCTTTGGGATTTTCCCCTATATTTGTGACTCTCAACCTACGGATGTTTGTTGCAGTTTGCAACTCTGTACATGACTCACTTGCCCTAAAACTTAGCTTGTATGTCACTGATTTAATATGATGATGTTAGGAGTTCTGGGACTATTCATTAACTGCAAAGTAATCATCTATCATTATTTTGATACATAAACAAAGTTTGTGCAGCATCTATAATTTGAAATATAAATTTGAAAAATGAGAGTACATTTTCAAAATGTAATGCATTTCAAATAAACACAAACTATGAATAAAAGACACGTTGACTTGACTTCAGCAAGTCACATTTTTTTTAACCAAGAAAGGGAACCAAAACTAGTTATTGTATAAAAATCCCAGCATTGAGAAAGAAAAGTACATATCAATTCGCGCCCCTAACCAAGAAGTTATTTGCAATTGATACCTGCTGGGAAAAGAAAAATCAGTTTTCTCCAGTAGAGTGTCATGGGATATATCAACTATGCTCCTGGGTATTCCCAATGCTCACAAGTAGTTAGCCAACACAAAACAGATTCTATGGCTTTTGTGAGTGCCTTTTGTTTCATTTGGGCATTCTTGTCATTTGTTTGTTTTTATTTATGTATTTATTTTGTTTTGGAGGGTTTCTTGTGCAAGGGATTAGAAGAACAGGAAGTTGTGTGGGTAAGAAGGTGGGGAGGACCTGGGAATGTTGGGGAAGGGGAATATGATCAAAATATACTGAATTATTAAGCAAAATGTGAAAAACATTTGAAATGTTAGAAAACAGAATGTTGAAAACAAAACAAAACAACAAAAAATCCAGAAAAATAAACATTGAAATTTTCCCAGAATGCCAAAGCCTTGCTCAAGGCCATTGGTAGATTAAGATATTCTTTACCTTTGATAACATTTTCGTCTTACTATTTCATCCAATATTTCTCTCTATACTTAATTTGACTTTCTTTCAGCTCTCTCATTATCTCATTCATATGGAAGAATGGTGTCTCAGAATATGATGGTCCTCTCTGTGAATCTCCAAAATAGTGTTGTCCATGGCTAGCAAAGTCTTAAAGACCTTCCTTGTGATCTAAGAGTGATAAACTAGCTTTGATAAACTAGCATCTTCTGAGGGGAGTCTGGCTTGTATGACATATAGAAATTAAGACTAAAGAACATTATCATTTTTAGACAGATAAAAAAGTTCTTATGAGATAGATAGCATTCAGACTAAATGAATTCTACAGAGAATGCTGATTTCTTTACCAGAATCCTCCATAGGATACTCAGATGTTATGAGGAAAGCATTAATGCTTCACAGGCAAGGCTATGTCGGGGCAAGGACTACACAGACTTTCCCAGGACTGAGCCAGGGTGCTAAATTCTGAACTGTTCTTACATCAGAAAGTATTTTAAACTACTTACAGTATATCTTTCCAAGTGTCTACTATGAATTATAGAATCTAATCATTATTTTATGATATATTCTTACAGTTTTAATACAAAAATAAATTTTGTCATTTCAATTTTCAATATATAAGTCTAACTTACACTACTTTTCAGATATTTATATCTATAAATACTTTTTATATCATCTGTCTGTCAGTTTGTCTGTCTGTCTCTCTTGTGTCCCCTATCAATCCATCTCATTTCCATGAGCTAGCTGGAGCAAACACCAGTTTACACTATTCTTTCTAATCTTCCTATCTTTTGCTCTTGAACTCCTCTAAGCCATTATCAACATAGAAGTCAATGTCATCACACCTCGAAGCAACTTCTATTAGAGAGACAAATCATTTTAAAGCTCTTCAGTAGGTCTGAAAGCCAGTTTTAGCAATCAGTATCCTGAACAAGGAATTATAAATGTGGAGCGATTTGTTATTATGTATGTTTTGCTATTCAAATTCTAAGGAGGTTTGAGCAACAGAAGGGAAAAGATAGAAAATCCGCAAATCTCAGTAAGTAATGCATTCTCTGTGTCTGAAAATTATGTAAGAATACAGCAAGATATATAATATATACCTTTAATTATAGCCTAAAAGTAGTTATGCTCATGTCGCTGCAACCACAGCTCTTGAGAATAAATCCCAAATTGTTACAGGCTGCATCCCTATGTTCCTCAGGTTTCTCCTCTGTACAATTAAGAATACTAACAATTCCTACACCGTGGGGTTGCTGAAAGAATGAGGAGGTAGTAGCCACAAAAGCTTTTAGAACTAACTACATTGGCACATAATGGGAGGTGATATGTTAGTTATTACCAGGCAGTGGGAAAACTGGAGTGACATTAAAGTCAGAGGAGTTTAGCAGAAATGCAATAATTGTCAAGTCATGCTGCCTATGTTTAACCTAGGCTCCCATTATGTTCTGCAACAAAGTCCCTTTTCCCACACTTCCTGACTATAGCAGGGGCCGCTTTCTTTCCACTTAGTTTAGACCAAGAAGAAAGGAAAGACAAGAAGCCTCTCAAATTTCTCAACTACTCTGTCCAGTTTCTCTTTTAAGCAGTTTTTCCCATGATTGATGAAATTTTATATGGCATTTTATTCCTTCCTTTTCATGGTAATAAAGCATCCCACTCAGATCTGACATGGAAACCACAGATCTTTCCTGCTTTCCTCGTTTCTCCTCCAGGTGGACTTGCAGTGGATGAATCAGGAAGCTATCACTCTTTGTCTCTTTCTTCACCAGAACTTGTACTCTGTCAATACTTGGGCTCCTTTGCATGAGAAGAAACTAAGTACCAGAGGAAAGAGAGTGGCTGTCCTATGCATAATGCCTTCTATAGTTGCTGACATCCAAAATCATTTCTGTTGCTTTTAGTGTGTTTTACTTCTCTGCACAGCTGTGGTACTTCAGAGAACTTTTTTTCCTGCTTTTTAAAAAATTATTATTCTCTTAAACAATATACACTGTAGAGTTCCCTGTGACACCCCATAACAATGGACTACTAATGTCTTTCCATGTACTTCCTTTTGTGTCATTTGGATGAGTTCTCTACAGAGCACTCAATTCATCCTGTCCAAATTATTGTCATGATTTCTCACACTTCTATCTCTTGTATGGCATCCACATTAGATCCGCAAGAAACACGGTACATATTTTTCATCATAAGACAAGTGCACCTGCCTAGAATGATCTGTTCTACCTACCATCATGTATTCAGGGAAAGGGTTCCCTGATAAAAGGAGGTCATGAGGGTAGGACTGCAAGACAAGGAGGGAGGGGGACTGCAATCAGGATATAAAATGAATAAATAAGCAAATGACAGAAAGGGAGGGGGAAGATATATGGTCCTAGCTATTTCAGCACCTTGTCTGCTGCTGTGCTGTCTAGCATGACAGACATAGACTCACTCTCTGAACTATGAACTATGACTTCTACAAGTTGTGTTGGTCATGGTATCTTCTCAGAGCAATAGAAAACCCTTTAAGTCAGACTGATTACTTTGTGTTTATAAAAGTAGTGTCTTCGGGAACAGTGCATTCTCCAGGACATAACATGGCATGAGTAAAAATGGGTAGTCTTCAACCAATACAGATAATTAACTAGTTCCATAAATCACAGTGCTATTTGCTGGGGACAATATTAAATGACACAGATCAAGTTAGACTTTTATAAAGAAAAGTAAATCAAAATATGGAGTTGAAATAACATACAATAATAGACATAAGCACATGTGAAATGTAGTCATAGAAACAAAACAATAAGTAAAACAAATGTTAAAAAGTAATAATCTTGTGGTAGAACTATTCCCAGTTTTCTGAGAAACTTTGTAATAGATACTTACAGCCAACCTTTGGACTGAGGTGGGAGCAAGTTTGCACTCCCACCAGCAGTAGAGGAGTGTTCCCCTTGCTCCACATCCTCGCCAGCACTTGAGGTTTTGATCTTAGTCATTCCAATGATGAGAAGATGGAATCTCAGGGTTGTTTTAATTTTCATTTCCCTAATGACAGAGGACATCGAACATTTCTTCAAGTGCTTCTTGGCCATTCAAGATTCCTCTGTTAAGAGGGAGGGAGGGACCTGGTGGGAGAGGGGAGGAAAGGGAGAAAGGGGAGGAGGATCATATATCAGGGTAAATGGGAGAGGCACAGAGGGCCAGGAGAATGAATGGAAATATGCAGCCTCCATATTCCATTATCAGAGAAGGAACCTGAAGAGATCACCTGCAGTAGATAGACAGGGTCCCCAACAGAGGGTCATCCACCTTTAAATTTTCTGACCTAGAATTATTCCTGTCTAAAAGAAATGCAGGGATGTAAATAGAGCAGAGACTGAAGGAAAGTGCGTTCAGTGACTAGCCCAACTTGGGATCCATCTCATGGATGGGCACCAATCCCTGATACTATGTTGTGCTTGCAGAAAGGAGCCTAGCATGGCTGTCCTCTGAGAGGCTCTACCAGCAGGTGACTAATTGGACTGGAGTCAGGGAACACTATGTAAGAATTCGGGGTGGGATCGAAGGAGCTGAGGGAGATGGCAACTCCATAGGAAGACCAATAGTGTCAACGAACCCAGACCTCTGGGAGCTCCCAGAGACTGAGGGTTCTATTTCCATTCTTCTCCATGCAGATATCCAATTAGATCAGCACCATTTGTTGAAGATGCTTCCTTTTCCCGTTGTATGTTTTTTGCCTTCTCTGTCAAAAATCAAGTATCTGTATGTAAAAAAGATTATTTCACGGTCTTCTATGTGATTCCTTTGATCAACCTATCTGTTTCTATACCAATACCATGTAGCTTTTATTACCATTGCTCTGTCATACAGCTTGAGAACCTCCAGAAATTCTTTTAATGCTCAGGATTGTTTCAAGCTATCCTGGGATTTTTAGTTTTTCATATGGAGTTGGAATTGTTCTTTCAAGATCTGTAAAGAATTGGGTTGGAATGATGATGGGAATAGCATTGAATCTTTAGAATCCTTTAAGTAAGGTGGCCATTTTTACAATGTTAATCCTATACATCCATTAGCTCATAATATTTTTCTGTCTTCTGATATCTTTCTCAATTTCCTTTTTAAGAAACTTGAAGTTCCAAGAAGTTAGACCACAGGGAAACAAATAACCCTATTAAAAAATGGGGTTCAGAGCTAAACAAAGAATTCACAGCTGAGGAATGCCGAATGGCTGAGAAACACCTAAAGAAATGTTCAACATCTTTAGTCATAAGGGAAATGCAAATCAAAACAACCCTGAGATTTCACCCCACGCCAGTGAGAATGGCTAAGATCAAAAACTCAGGTGACAGCAGATGCTGGCGAGGATGTGGAGAAAGAGGAACACTCCTCCATTGTTGGTGGGATTGCAGACTGGTACAACCATTCTGGAAATCAGTCTGGAGGTTCCTCAGAAAATTGGACATTGAACTGCCTGAGGATCCAGCTATACCTCTCTTGGGCATATACCCAAAAGATTCCTCAACATACAAAAGAGACACGTGCTCCACTATGTTCATCGCAGCCTTATTTATAATAGCCAGAAACTGGAAAGAACCCAGATGCCCTTCAACAGAGGAATGGATACAGAAAATGTGGTACATCTACACAATGGAATATTACTCAGCTATCAAAAACAACGAGTTTATGAAATTCGTAGGCAAATGGTTGGAACTGGAAAATATCATCCTGAGTGAGCTAACCCATTCACAGAAAGACATACATGGTATGCACTCATTGATAAGTGGCTATTAGCCCAAATGCTTGAATTACCCTAGATCCCTAGAACAAACGAAACTCAAGACGGATGATCAAAATGTGAATGCTTCACTCCTTCTTTAAATGAGGAAAAAGAATACCCTTGGCAGGGAAGGGAGAGGCAAAGATTAAAACAGAGACTGAAGGAACACCCATTCAGAGCCTGCCCCACATGTGGCCCATACATATACAGCCACCCAATTAGACAAGATGGACGAAGCAAAGAAGTGCAGGCCTACAGGAACCGGATGTAGATCGCTCCTGAGAGACACAGCCAGAATACAGCAAATACAGAGGCGAATGCCAGCAGTAAACCACTGAACTGAGAATAGGCCCCCGTTGAAGGAATCAGAGAAAGAACTGGAAGAGCTTGAAGGGGCTTGAGACCCCAAAAATACAACAATGTCAAGCAACCATAGCTTCCAGGGACTAAGCCACTACCTAAAGACTATACATGGACTGACCCTGGACTCTGACCTCATAGGTAGCAATGAATATCCTAGTAAGAGCACCAGTGGAAGGGGAAGCTCTGGGTCCTGCTAAGACTGAACCCCCAGTGAACTAGACTGTTGGGGGGAGGGCGGCAATGGGGGGAGGGTTGGGAGGGGAACACCCATAAGGAAGGGGAGGGGGGAGGGGAATGTTTGCCCGGAAACCGGGAAAGGGAATAACACTTGAAATGTATATAAGAAATACTCAAGTTAATAAAAAAAAAAAAAAGAAAGAAACTTGAAGTTCTTTTCATACAGGTATTTTGTCTTCTTAGAGTTACATCTTAATATTTTATGTTATTTGTGGCTAAATACCCAGACATACTACTTCTAGGCATAAAACCAATAGACGTTCCACTATACCATGGGAACACTTGCTCAACTATGTTTCTGGCAGATTTATTCATAACAAGAAACTAGAAACAATCCAGATGTCTCTCAACTGTGAGTACATCTACACAATGGAATAATATTTAGCTATTAAAAACAAAGAGATTGTTAATTTTGCAGACAAGTAGATGGAACTTGAAAATGTTATCCTGGGAATGGTAGCACAGACCCAGAAAGACATGCATGTTATATACTCACTTATAAGTAGACATTAGTCATAAAGTACAGGAGAACAGTGCTACAATTCACAGACTCAAAGAAACTGGGTAATAAGGAGGTCCCAAGGGAGGATGCATGAATCTCACTCAGAAGGGGAAACTAGTTATTGAGGTCATGGAGAGAGAGAACTGGGCAGGGGACAAGACAGGAATCTAGCATAACTGTCTCCTGACAGGCTTCACCTAGTAGCAGTTGACTGCAGATACAGAGACCCACAACCAAATATCAGGCTGAGCCTGGACAGTCTTGTAGGAAGAATAAGAGACAGAAGTGAGAAAGTTGGAGGAGTCAAGGACATCACAGACCCAGAGTCAAGTCACCTGGGACCATGGGCTCACATAGCCTGGCCCAGCAACCAGGGAGCATAAAGAGGCTGGATCTAGTGTCCCCTCCACATTTATAGCAAATGTGCAGCTCGGTCATCATGTGGGTCCCCTAATAAGTGAAATAGGGGCTATCTTGGTCTCTGCTTTCTGCCATTGGATTCCCTTTCCCCTACCTGGACTGCCTGGTTGGGTCTCAGTGAGAGATGATGTGCCTAATCCTTCTGGGACTGGATTCTCTAGTGTTCTCTGAGGAGAATGGGAGGATGTAATGGTGGGAGGGGGTTTTTAGGGAAGAAACAGGGAGAAAAGGAGGGAGGGAGCTGTGATCTGGATGTCAAGTGAATAAAAATGTAATAATCTTATTAGAGTAACTAGAATATTTTATACTTCTCTATTTAAGTTTGTATACTTGTATAATCATGCATGAAATTTATAATGAAAATTATTTTCAAATGATCTTTATGTATTAAAATGCTAAATATTCCTATAGCCAACTTGTATTCACCAACCAAATGTAACGTTTGATTGAAAGAAACTGTAGCTTTTCCAGAGCTAGCCTGATGGTTCAGCAACTGAAGGCCCCTGTAATTCACTGGCCTGTTAAGTTATCTTTGTTGCAGAACACTTAATTAATAATACTACATTTTCCATGTTGTAAGTCATTCACTTTAAAAACTGGGATATGGAAAATAATATATGTGGGTTATATTATATTTAAATATGCAAGGTTTGGGTATGCTTATATTAATGAGAATATTATGACTTCATAGCTTGGAAAAATATAATTTTGTAGGAAAAGTTCAATTAAAATATATGGATTTACGTAATGCCATAGTATCGATTTGTAATCTTGAAAAAATAAAGTCATTTTTCTAGTTCATCACTAAAATTTGAAGTCGAATTTATGATCTATATCTCTGGACACAAAACATTAACAATATTATTTCACAGAAATATAGTGTAGCAGATTTTTTTCGAACTTATGATATATAAAGAGAAATACTAGGGATAAAGAGATCTCAGTGCTTAAGAGAGTTTGCTTTCCATTCAGGGGTCCTGACTTTGACTCCCAGCACCCACACGAGGTAGCTCACAAAAGCCTATAACTTGATGGGGTTCCCATGCTATCTCCTGGCTTCTGTGGGCACTTGCACACACATGACATATAGCCACGGACACACAAACACACAGACACACACACACACACGAATGAAAGAAAAGTCAGTAAGATCCTATGTTATATTCTTCTAATATATTCTTATATTAGATATCAGGGGAACAACATTTCCATAAATAGAATATCTAATGACCTCACCTATAGGATTAAAAAAAAATAATTCAGACTTAAGATCCAAGAAAAGGATGAAATCAATCTGGCACATAAGAATCACTGAAAAAGTTGTTCTTTTTTCTGAGTAATGAAAGGTTCTTAGAGTGGGAAGATAGAGATTGAAGTATAGCACACACTCATAGCATCGAAAACATTTGTGATCAGTGTCGACAACTTCTTGGGGTTGTTTCAAAGTAAATGAAAACCAACATGGAAGCTAAACTCTAATACACAATGGCCTTTGTGTCCTCTTACATCACCATATGGTGATATCTGATAACTAACCTTTGCTTCATAATATAAGCAATGAAGAAAATTCTGAGAATGGGTCATACAGATCTTGAATAATTTTGCCATGCTTTGTCTCTCTCTGCGAGGTGTGTTAGGCACCACGTCATCTGCATGCTCAAAGAATACTGTGAGGAAACCCCATTTGTCATCAACACCTTAGAAACCTGTAAGTCCTAAGATGTCATGCTCCAGCCTCAGCCAAGCCTTCAAACAGCTGCAGCACATCCTCATGTAATCTTAAGCTGGAGTTCATAGCTAAGCTATACCTACCACATTTCTAAGCCCTCAGAAAATATTTTTTAAATAGAGATTTTTTCTTATTAAGAAACAAAATGTGTTAGTTAATAAAGTAAAGTTTTTAGCTGAGAGAACTATATATTAAACACTGAGTTCCACGACTAGAATTTTCTTTGAAAAAACTCTCTTTGGCATCACTGTATGGAAATATTCTAGAAGGCCAAACTGAGATATAAGGATACTATTTCAGTCAGGAATTGAATCCTTTGTAAAATTTAGTATTCCATTATTCTTTATTATGAATTCTTTTCAGAAACAATTTAGACGAGTTAAAACCAAAATGATAATTGATCGTTTCCTTCCTTTAATTCAACGTGAGGGCAAGAACCAGAGTCCTAGAAATACAAGCCAGTTGGGAGAAGTTCTGTTCATTCCAACATGATTTCATGAGGTTATGCTAAGTGAACAAGGCAGGCACTTTTCTGCTTCCTGAAACTGATGCCAGTGATTCCACAGACTCTAACAAATGCCGCTAAAGACCTAAAACCCAGTGACCCTGCCACCTCAATGCCAGAATCTCTGCTGTGTCCTGTGCAAAATGCATACTCAGCAGCAATTTCCAAAATGATGCGGTTCCCTTGCCTAGGTCTGAAGCAGATTCAACATGATTTGTGAATGTCTGCCTGGGAGAAGTGGATCTTGCTTCCCTACCTTTTCTACAATTACCTATATTGTTTGAGCGGCAGACTCAGCTCAAGCACTTTATGGAAAATAGCTATTTTTCTCTGACTATCAAAATGTATGGAATTTGCATAAATCCCATATGGGATTTGCATAAACCCTAGTTTTTGGTTGTTGGCTTTTTTTTAAAAGAAAAGCTGTTTTCTAGGTGAGCTTGTACAATGCTTTTAGAAATTTATCAAACACTATGACTGACCTATTCAAGTGACAGCTGAAGACATTTGCAAGTCTCTCTCAAAAGATAAGAGTACAGTTATTGTGCTTAAGTAGAATGTAAAGCTGGATGTTAAATGGGCTTTATTTAGATTTTTCATTCTATTTTATTGTGGCAAAAAAAGAGACTTTCTCAGTAATGTCATAAAAAAAAGTTCCCAAATAAAGTTATTCTAAATCCTTTTCACTGCATTCAGGTCTACTATCCCATTTTTATCTCATTTCTCTTTCCTCATTTCTCTCTCTAAATAGATCACATACAGTTGGGGAAAATAATCTCTAGCAATTTCCTTTTTAAATAACTAACCTTCATGGATGACAACTGAAATATGTTTCACTAGCGAGACCAATGTGACCCAAGTGGATCACAGGACTAACTCTATAAGGTTTGTTTAAACTTTTTCTTAAATAAAAAGTTTTCATATTTTTAATTTTTTAATAACAATATAATTCCATCACTTTGCCTTTCCTTTTCCTCTCTCTAACACCTCCCATGGGGCTCCATTGTTTTCAAACTTATGCCTATTTCTTCTATTGTTACATGTGGGTAATTTCACAAGTGTGTATACATATAAATATGTATAAAATATATATATGTATTGTTCCAATCATACAAATACAATCTACTCAGTCTGCACACTGTTGCTTGTATGTATGTTTTCAGGCGAACCATTTGGTATTGGATAATTAGTGTGCTCTTCCTTTGGGAAGATTATTTCTCCTGATGTCAGCATTCCTAAGATATCTGCAAGTCTTTGTCGAGAAGTAGACCTGGTGAACATTCCATTTTCCAATACATTTTCCTCCCCCTGTCTGTTATCTATATCACAGATCAGAAAGCTAGCACTTCCATAAATTCCATCCTTTATCTTCACTGATGGCCCAGTTCAATCCACTGTTGACGCAGGAGAGTCACCTTTAAATAATCCCAAATGTCAGGCTCCTCTTAATGGTTCTGGTCTTTAGATACTTTCTACATTGATCAACTCGGCTTTGAAGAAACTTGCTGTTTCTTTTTATTCCCCAACATTGCAAACAGGTAAATCATGTGATCAGCCACTATCATGAAATTATTCCAATAAACCATGAGGTAAATCCACAGGAGAAATACTGGGACAAGAATCCCTCTGAGAAGGAGAATGGAAATACAGGAAGTAAGTGGGCTGTGAGGTCTCTGTCTAGACTTTAGAATCTATGTTTTTCCACTCAGTCTATGATGAGCTGTGTGCTATGTACCCTTGATTCAGTCCAGTAGCTGAAATAAATTAGTAACTGGAAAGATTGACATAAAGTGAACACTTAAACTGTAACCATTTGTTCTTCTCAAAATTCTACAAAAAGCTACCTCTGTTATCCTTCCTATACACTGAGAATATTATAAAAGAGAACATTTATTTTCAAAATCTTCAGAGAAACAGAGAAGTATGCTTACTCATATTGCTGCTGTGTATTAGTGCTCTCTTCTGAATATGACTACACTGAGGATTATAAAGTTGATAAATGAACAAATCAGGCAGGTGAATGGCACTGACATTAGTTATCAGAAAACAGGACACATAGCTTTTGGGTCTCGACTTTGTATGGAGGATGACACTACCCCAAAGTAGGTCAATATTATGCAAGTTTTCTTCTTAGTATGTGGATGCAAAGCTAAAGGTGTGAGTACAGAATATTTCATAGAGTAATGTTTAATAATGAATGGAATGGGGTAGGTATGAGTATCAAGAACTGCCAGACTACAACACAGTCTCTGTCAACCCAACAGAGAGCCTTGAATCAAAGAGCATCCAGCATGCCCATTGCAGTAGTCATCAGCTCAGACTCCCCTAAAGAGATCACGGCCTCAACTCAAGCTGAGATCACTCTGAAGGAGTTCACATATGGTCCTTACAGATAAGCAACAGGTCCTCTCTTGAATGGGGTGTTGATCTGTGCTTCCCTGCATGTCTGTCACAGAACAAAGCAAAGAGCTCCTACTCAGTTGCCAGGTAGGTGTAGTAAAGAAAAGCAAGGCAGTTAACCATGATGTTTTGATTGTGGAATTCCATATATGATTGAAGTATCAGTAAAAAAAATGGTGAGAAATGCATTAGACTATGGGTTAGTTTTAATTTTCTAACACATAAATCAAGTATTTGAAGGGTCAGTGTTCTTTTGCATTGGAAATCAGCAAGGCAAGAAATGTAGCATGACAACATTTCTAAGATAATATCAAATAGGAAGAACAATACCTAGGGAACAGGATAGTAGAGTCCCTAACAAAATGCCTAACCAAACTGTTTCACCAAACATGGTGTAATTTGTGTTCTAATAAAGAAGATTCTCAAGTGTCAACATCTTATAGCTCATAGATTCATTAGTCACACTTTGTATTTTCATGCCAAGTCACCATAGCCTTTAAGAGTATAACATGTCCATCTTCACAGCAGGTTATAGGGCAAAACATACAGATCATACACATAACATTGACAGTTATCAGGTCAACACTATGGAAAGGTGAATCACCTCACAAAGGTAGAAACCTTAGAGGTAGAAACCTATTGTTCCAGGCCTAAGAATCAGGAGATGTGTGGTTACTCAGGTGAGAGGGATCCCATGACACACAAGAACTGAAAGATAATAGAGAGAATCAGGATAGGGAAGAACTACACGAGAGGGACAGTGAGTGGAACAAAGTTCACAAGGCCTTGTAAGATTGAATTCACAGAGAAGTTAAGAAAGCAGTTATTTCATTTGCAACACAATTTTATTTTTATTGCAGCTAAATAAAAAATATGTTGTAAACGTATAAAATGGAAAATTATTCATCTGTAAATAAAACAAATTAAATTTGACATCTAAGTGAGTTCTGTCAGCCCAAAATTCTGGGAGCCAGCAAGCCAAGCAGCCCTGAGGTCTGTCATGCTCCCTCCGTGCTTCATGTTCCAGTCCATACCTCTAATCTCAATCCCAGATGCTACGGCCATCAGTGACCACAAAGCGATACCTCCTATCCAAATTCCCTGCCTGCCAATCCCTCTGGGCAAAGCCAGCACAGCTGAGCTCTGCCATGACCATTCTGTACCCCATTTCTGGCCCACAACTCCATCTGCATCCCTGGAGGTCTGCTACTGCCCAGGACAAACAGAGGCCTGCAACTCTTAGGGACCACCAACACTGCCTGCATCCTTGGAAGCCTGTTGCTACCAGGGACAACCAGTTTTACTTATAATCTCAGAGGCCTGCTCCCAACAGGAACTACAAGGCCAGCCAACATCAGAAACAACCAGGTGGCTAAAGGACAGTACAAAAACAAAATTAACAATAGCCATTGTTATATGAACGCATCAAAACCCAGCACTCATACTACAACAACACCTGAATATCATAACGTATCTGAAGAGCAAGACAATGACTATAAATCTCAACTCATGAAGATGATGAAGACCTTTAAAGAGAAAATATATTAATTCCTTAAATAAATATAGGAAAATACAATCAAACAAGTAGATGCCTTTAAAGAGGATACAAATTAATATGAAGAAATACTGAAAAATACAATCAAAGAGGTGAAGGATATGACTAAAACTATTCAAGACCTAAAATTGAAATAGAAGCAATAAAGCATACACAGCTGGAGGCAATCCTGAAGATAAGAAACCTAGAAAAGAGAACAGAAAATACAAATGCATGTATCACCAACAGAGTACAAGAGATGAAAGAAGAAATCTCAGGCATAAAAGATAGTACAGAAGAAATTGGCATATCAGTCAAAGAAAATGCTAAAGTTAAAAAGTTTAACAAAACAGAAAACATTCAAGAAATTTGGGAGACTATGAAAAGATCAAACCTAACAGTAGGAATAGAAGGAGAAGACTACAAACTCAAAGGCCCAAAAAATATCTTCAACAAAATTATAGAAGAAAATTTCCCTAACCTAAAGAAAGTAATGCCTATAAGTGTACAAGAAGCTTGTAAAGCATCAAGTAAAGAAAAATCACATTAAATGTACAGAACAAAGAAAGAATAGTAGAAGTCACAAGGGGAAAAGGCCAAGTAACATACAAAGACAGACCTATCAGTTTACAGCGGATTCTCAACAAAGATTCTAAAAGTCAGAGGGCCTGAGCAGATATCATACAGTCTGTAAAAAATTACAGATGTCAGCCCAGAATATTATGACAAGCAAAACTTTCAATCACCCTAGAAAGAGAAAACAAGATATTCCATGATAAAAACCAAAGTTAACCAATATCTTTCTACTAATCCAGCCCAACAGAGACTAGAAGGAAAATTCCAACAGAAGGGGTATAGCTACACACAAGAAAACAAAAGAAACAAATAATTGCACTCCAGCAAAACCAAAAAGAAGAGAAACACAGATGTGTGCACATGTACATTACCACCACCATCATCAAATAAGAGAAACTAACAATCATTGCTCATTAATATCCCTCAATATTAATGGTTTCAATTCCCAAATACACAGGCTAACCAAGTGGATGCATGCAAAGGAGCCAACATTCTGCTGCATACAAGGAACACACCTCAGCATCAAAGATAGCATTTCCTCAGAGAACAGGGCTCGAAAACGTTTACTGTGCAAATGGACTCAGAAAACAAGCTGGAGTAGCTATTCTAATATCTTTTTAAAAAGATTTTCTACCACATAATCAAAGGAGATGCATTCACCAAAATGAATATATGTGCCCAAAGGCACTGACTTTCCTAACAGAAACACACTGAAGCTTATGTCACACATTAAATCCCACACATTAATAGTAGGAAACTTCAACATTCTACTCTCACCAAATGACAGGTCATCAAGACAGAGACTAAACAGAAAATAATGAAACTAATAAAAGTTATAAACCAAATGGACCTAACAGATATCTGCCGAAATTTTCACCCAGACAAAAAGGATTAGAACGTCTTCTCAACATGTCACAGAACCTTTTCCAAAATCGATCATATACTTGGTCAAAAAGCAAGCCTCGACAGTTGCAAAAAAGAGAAAGAGGAAAGAAAGAAAGAAAGAAAGAAAGAAAGAAAGAAAGAAAGAAAGAAAGGAAGGAAGGAAGGAAGGAAGGAAGGAAGGAAGGAAGGAAGGAAGGAAGAAAGAAAGAAAGAAAGAAAGAAAGAAAGAGAGAGAGAGAGAGAGAGAGAGAGAGAGAAAGAAAGAACTTCTTGTATCCTATCAGGACACCATGGATTAAAGCAGGACTTCAACAACAGAAACAACAGAGAGTCTATATACTCATGGAAACTGAACAACTCTCTATTCAGGGATCACAGCATCAGGAAAAAAATAAAGAAATTTAGGATTTTCTAGAATTCTTTGAAAATGAAGTCACAAATACCCAAACTTATGGGATACAATGAAAGCAGTGTTAAGAGGCAAGTTCATAGCACGAAGTGCCTTCATGACGAAATTAGAGAGTTCTCATACTAATAATTTAAAAGTACACCTGAAAGTTATAGAAAAAGAAATAAGCACACCCAAGAGGAATAGATAGAAGGGTAATCAAACCCAGGGCTAAAATTAATCAATTAGAAACAGATAGAATGATACAAAGAACCAATGAAAAAAGGGCTGGTTCTTGAGAAAATCAACAACATAGACAAACCCTTTGCCCAGATAACTAAAAGAAGGAAAACCAGTACCAAAATTAACAAAATAAGAAATCAAAGGGGAGATATAAACAACAGACCCTGTGGAAACTCAAAGAATTATTAGGTCCTACTTCAAAAGTCTCTAATCCACAAGATTAGAAAACCTAAATGAAATGGATGATTTTCTAGACAGACACCACTTACCAGTTAAATAAAGTTTAGAAAAACTGCATAAATAGTCCCATAACTGTTAAAAGTATCTCAGATTTCTACTAGACTTCTAAAGAAGAGCTAATACCAATACTCCTTAAACTCTTCCACAAAATAGTAACAGTGGCATTGCTAAATGCATTCTATGAGGACACAGTCAACATCATAATGAAACCATACACAGATTCAACAAAGAAAGAGAATTTGAGCCCAACTTCTTTCATGAACATTGATGTAAAAATACTTAATAAAATACTAACAAACAAAATTCAAGAACACATCAAAGACATTATCCAACATGACCTAATAGGTTTCATCTCAACAATGCAGCAATGGTCCAATACAAAAATAATCAATCATTGTAAACCATCATATAGTCAAACTCAAAAGAAAAATAATATGATCATCTCATTACATGCTGAAAATGGGTTTAACAATATCTAAAATTCCTTCATGTTAAAAGTCTTGGAGAGGTAAGTGATACAAGGAGCATACCTAAACACAATAAAGTCAATATACAGCAAGCCAATAGGCAACATAAAATTGAATGGAGAGAAACTTAAAGCCATTCCACTAAAATCAGGAGCAAGACAAGGCTGTCTACTCTCTCCCTGTCTCTTCAATATAGTACTTGAAGACCTAGCTAGAGCAGTAAGACAACCAAAGGAGATCAGAGGATACAATTTGGAAAGGAAGAAGTCTAACTATCATAATTTGCAGGTGATATGATAGTATACACATGTGACCCCAAAATTTATACCAGAGAATTCATATACATGATAAATACCTTCTGCAAAGTGGTTGGATACAAAAATTAACCAAAACAAAAAGAATACTTAATACAACTTAATACAAACAACATATGGGCTGAGAAAAAAATTAAGGAAACCACACACTTTATAATAGTCACACATGATATAAAATATCTTTTTATAACTCTAACCAAGCCAGTGAAATAACTATGTGACAAGAACTTCAGATATTTGAAGGAAAAAACTGAGGAAGGTATCAGAAGACAGACAGATCTACCATGATCATATATAGGATTAGTATAGTAAAATGACCATTCTAGCAAAAATAATCTACAGAATTAATGCACTTTCCACTAAAATTCCAACACAATATTTATAAGCCACGACAGAAAAATATTCAATTTCATATGAAAGAAAACTGAACATAGTCAAAACAATCTTGTACAATAAAAGAACCTCTAGAGGTAGCATCATTCCTGATTTCAAGCTATACTACAGAGAAATAGTGATAAAACTACATGGGTATTGGCATAAAAAATCAATAAAATCTAATAGAAGAACTAGAATCAAATCCATACACCTATAAACACTTGATCTTTAACTAAGCATCACAAATATAAAATGGAAAACATAAAGCATCTTCAACAAATGGTACTGGTGGTTTGCAAGTAACAGAATGAAAATAGATTCATATTTATCACCCTGCACAAAACTCAACTTCAAGTAGATCAAAAATCTTAACATAACACAGTATACAATAATTCTGATAGAAGAGAAAGTAGACAGTAGCCTTGGATGCATTGTTCCAAAAGATAACTTCCTGAATAGAACACCAATAGCTCAGGCTCTAAGATCAACAATTAATAAATGGAACCTCATGAAATCAAAAATCTTCTTTAAGGCAAAGGCTACTATCAAAAGGACAAAGTGGCAGCCTAGAGAATGGGAAAATGCTTTCACCAACTCCACATCTGACAGAGGACTGACATGTTAAATACATAAAATCTCAATAAACTAGACATTAACAAACCAAATAACCCATTTTTTAAAAAAAATGTATACAGTTCTAAACAGAGAAATATTGACAGAGCAATCTCTAATGACTGAGAATCACTTAAAGAAATGATCAGCATCCTTAATCATCAGGGAAATGCAAATCAAAGCAACTTTGAGATCCCATCTTACTCATGTCAAAATGGCTAAGATTAAAAACAACAACAACAACAACAACAACAACAACAACAACAACAACAACAACAAAAAGACCCTCAAGAGACAGTCCATGATGACAAGGATGTGGAGAAAGAAAACACTTCTCAGTTGCTGGTTGGAGTGCAAACTTGTACAACTACTTTGGAAATAAACTTGGTGCGTTCCCAGAAAATTGTGAGTAGGTCTATCTCAAGACCCGGCTATAACACCCCTGGACATATACCCAAAAGAAATTCTACCATAGCACAAGGACACTTATTCAACTATGCTTATAGCAACTTTATCTATAATAGCTAGAAACTGGAAATAACTTAGATGTCCCTCTAAAGAATGGATAAAGAAAATGTGGTATATTTTCCATTACACAATGGAGTATTATCGAGCCATTAAAAACACTGATCATGTGGTAGTTTTCATATGCTTGGCCCATGGGAAGATGCATTATTAGGAGGTGTAGCCTTGTTGGAAGAGGTGTAGCTTTGTTAGAAGAAGTGTGACACTTTGAATCAGGGCTTTGAGGTCTCTTTATATGCTTACGTCTGGCCAGTATGAAGTAGGTCTTCTTCTGGCTGCCTTCAAATAAAGATGTAGAACTCTTGGCTCTTCTAGTACCATGTCTGTCTGAATGCTGCCATGTTTCCTACCATGATAAAAATGGACTGAACTTCTGAAACTCAAGCCAAGCCCAATTAAATATTGTCCTTTATATAATTTGCCTTCTTCATGGTGTCTCTTCACATCAATGAACACTAGGACAGACATCATAAAATTGGTAAGTAAATGATCTAGAAAGATCATCCTGAATCAGGTAACCCAGATCCAGAAAGACAAACATGGTATGTACTCACTTATAAATAGATATTAGTCGTACTGTTCAGGGCAGTCAGGCTGCAAATCAGAGACAAATAGAACCTAAATAACAAAGGTGGGCCCAAGGGTGCACACTTGAATCTCACTAAGAAAGAAAAACAGATTAAACATTGGTATGGATGGAAGGAGAGCACTGGGTCAGGGAGAGTGTGGGCTGGGAACAAGAGGGATGAGGTGGAGGGGTGACAGAGGCAAGAATACTAGGCAAGAAAACTAGATTGGAGGGGGGAGATCTCTGAGATAAGCTAGAAACCAAGGGCATTGGAAACACCCAGGAATCTATGAGCGTGGCCCTAATATGACCCCTAGGAATGGGAGCTATAAATTCTGAGCCAGCCATCTTCTATAACCAGGCAAGACTACCAAGGGAGGGATTGGGACCATCAACCCAACCACTAAACATGAGACCAACGATTTGCCCTGCCTATAGGATGTGCAGGGATGGAGAATGGAACACAATTTGAGGGAAGGGCCAACTAATGTCTAGCCCAGCTCAATACCCATGCCACGAAAGGGATCCCATCCCTAATAATTACAGATTATATTCTGCTATACTTGTAGATAGGAGCCTAGCCTTAATGTAGTCAAAGGGGCTTCATTCAGCAACTGTGGAAAGCTGATACTGAGACCCACGGCCTAACATTGAGTAGAGCTTAGGGAATTCTGTAAAGATGTAGGAGAGGATTGAGGGAGCCAGAGAGGTCAAGGGCATTATAGGAAAATCTAGAGTCAACTAACCTGTGCACATAGGGTTTATGAGGACTGAACTGCCAACAAGAAAGCATGAATTGGATGGAGCTAAGTTTTCTGCATGTATGTAACAGTTGTGCATCTGGGTCTTAATGTAAGACTCCTAAAGGGGGATCAGGGGCGGCCTCTGACTGCATTGTCCTTTCCCCTAACTGGGCTGCCTTGTCTAGTATCATTGAAAGAGGATGTGCCTAGTCTTGCTGTAATATGATATACTGGGGCTGGTTGGTGTCCATGGGAGACATGGATGAAGGGAAGGGAGAGGGAAGAACTGGGAGGAGAGAAGGGAGGGGAAGTTGCAATCTGGATATGAAGTTAATAACTAACTTAGTCAATAAAATAAATAAATTTATTGGACAATTAATTGACTTAGACAATAAAATATGTGATCACCAAAAGCCCACATTTTTCTTTCACATGTGACCTTAGACTATAATGTATACATGTACAAGGTATAAGAGTTTCTGTGCTATAAGATTTAGAAAGGAAATCAAGAAAGGGCACAGTGATTTGAATGAGAGTGGGTTCCATAGGCTCTTATTTTTAAATGCTTGGTCTGCACTTGGTAGCATTGTTTGGGAAGGATTGGTAGGTGTTGCCTTGATGGAGGAGGCATCTCACTGGTGGTAGGCCAAGGTTTCAAAGCCCATGCCTTTCCCCGTTAGCACTCTCTGCCACATTTTTGCATCTCAGGATGTGAATTCTTAGCTCTTGAACAAGCACTATGCCTACCTACCTGCTGCCATGCTCCCCACCATGATGGCCATGGACTCTGTTTGAAACTGTAAGCCCCCAATAAGTGATTTCTTTGATAAGTTGCCTTGGTCATGGTATCTTTAGCACAGCAATACAAAAGTAACTAAGACAGATGAAGACGAAGATGATGATACAGGTCATGAGGAAGAGTTATTATAAAATTTACTGTAAAGAATATACCAACTACATTTGACTATAGCTTCATAGAATTCTAGTGTGCTTCATCTTTGGATTGTATCAAGAAGCCACATAAAATGGTTGATTTATACACATCTAGGTATATAAGTGCACTCTATAATGTTGATACAATAAATCTTCATAATAAGACCTTTACCAGAAACAAACCTATCATCACATGAAGCACAATCATTTATCACAGTAGATTTGAATGCATTAGTAACAAATTATGAGTCAATAATAATGTGTGGGTATCACCTTAAGGAATGAAATGAAATCACTCCCTCTTTTTGTCATCTTCTATTTTTGCTGCTCTCAGCAAATGATGATTAAAACATATTGGCATCACTGTAGGTCAGGAGAAGAGGACAGTACATACTTTGAGATCACAGCTCTGCATTAGCTGAGGCTATAAAAGTTTATTCCATGGAAAGTAAGGTTTGTAGTTATATTGTCCCCTTAAAGGCAAACTAAACAAACAAGTCAAGTACACAGTAGGATAGCAGTCTTAAGAGTTAAGTTACCTCAAGGAGTATTATCAACTCTGGCTGTGAGATCTAACTGAAGCGGCAGCCTTTCTGAATGTAAGAGATATTTTTATACCTTATCGCCATAGTTGATGCAAACTTCTCTTCAGTCTGCTAACACCAGTTGAAAAAGAAGAGAGAACAGCAAAGTACGTTTCTGTGTTGGTGGAAATATAAAGAGATGGAAAACAGTGAAGAAACAAGAGATTGCAGCTGGAATAAAGGCCTGGTTCTTGATTAATTCTGAGGTTTGTTAGTTCATTCATAAATTTCTATCTGTTTCCCTGGAGTTTACCACTGAATTTTCACTGTAGCTGTTGCTACCAATCTGCTTTCACCCTCTCATATGGCTTCCCTTCCTTTCTTAGTTTTTTCTTTTCTTTTAAAATATTTTTCCACTTAAGTAACTCTTTTTCTCTTATGATAAAATGTTCTACAGAAGCTAGAGATGACTCAGTGTGAGACATACTTGCTGTACACTCCTGAGCAAAAGATTTCAGATTTCAGCAACTATGTATCAAGCTAGGCATCACACAACTAATTCTATCTCCAGCTTACAGGATTCAATATCACTTTCTGGAAAAAGCAGAAAATCTGGAATACAAGCACAGGTGCACATACCTGCACACCTGCATACCTGCATGCACAAACACACACACACACACACACACACATGTGCACACACACACATGTGCACACACACACACACACTCACACACACTGATATTTATACACAGATAGACAAAGATAGGTATAAATAAAAATATATCTTAAAATACAAAACTTAAAAAATATGCAATTAATGCTATCAAGATCTGGCCCCTGCTCATCACCATGCCTTCTATTGGTTAACGCACACTGTCCTCCCTCTAGGTTTTCACTACTACTGGCATACCTTCAGTTTCGGTTTGCTCTGCCTATGCAGCTGCAGCCACAACCCGTGTGTCTTAGATCAGCAGGAATGGGTCATGTCATATTTTGGAAGGAAAAATCCAAAGTGAAGTTCTAAACAGCGCTAGGTTTCATCTGAGGTTATAAGGTGGGAAGTATTCCAGACCTGGCTTAGTTTCTGGCAAGCATCCCATAGCTTACAGGTGGCTGCTTTCTCTCTGTGACTGTTTACATGCCTCTTCCATAGACATCTATCCCCAACATTCACCTCAGAAGACAAAAGCCACACTAGAAAACAGCCTATGCTGATTATTTAATTTTAACTTTAAATCTTCATAGACTCTGTAAGTAATTTTACATTCTTAAGTGGTAGAAGTTAGAATAAAAGCATATATTTTAAAAAGATTTCTAATGTGGCCAAAGCCAACCCATAACTGCCCTTAAGCATGAGAAACACTGTCTTGTTGATGAACCTTTATGCACTCTGTCCTGGGTGCACATCTCTCTCAGTCTTTTGATGAAATGTCCTACCTAGATATAAAATCCTTTAGGTCTAAATTCAGTCCCCACCTCAGGTAGCAAACTCTTTGCCTGGCTTTATGCCAGGTCTCCCGTCATAGACCTTTCATAGACATTGGAAGTGATCCTTCACAGTACTTGTTATAGATACAGTTTCTCTTACTGGATTATTTAATGTTTATCTCCCCACAACACATTTTCAAGTCCATGAGCATAAGTCATATGTCTGCTTTATGTGTTATTTTACACTATAAATACAGATTTCAAAGAACACTGTGTATTATCAGAAAAAAGTGGGTTACACAATAACCTTTCCATTATTTAAATCAGCTTTACATTAATGAATTCAAGTGGCCAAAGATTTCAAAGCTATCTTTTAAAGTTTTATTAGAGAAAAGACAGTCATCATGATCTGAGAATTGGACTCATTTTAGTTATTTTGTATATATACTTTAAATAAATTGTTAGTAAGTTGTTCTAACTCACCATATCAGAGAAAGTTGCACATGCTTTCAGGTTTTAAATAACATGAATTTTATAGTGATATATAAATCAGTACGGAACACTGTGTAAAATCAATTCTGGAAATATTTTCAAAGAAAAAATGTTGTTCTGCATTTTGTTATCTGTGACAAATACCGAAGTTACTGCTGGCTATGTGCATGTTATAATCTGCTTCTAATTAAAATTTTCCATATTCCTTTTCATACTGCTGCCTTAGGTATAAAGTATAAAGGAAAATGTATGTCATCTCATTTCCCAGTCCTAAACATGCATATATACAGCACATAACTTAATCACATATTTTATGATAGAATTGATTGGTTTTCTGAGCTTTATTAACAAACAATCTAGTTTAATTAATACCCAGTGAAATGCCAATATGGGGAGGATACCTTCAAGCTTTTACATGGCTTCTTGTCAACTGTTAAGTTTCAATCTGACAGGCAATACTGACAACGTTTTCCATCTGTCAATCCAGCACTGTCAGGCTGGAGTCAGAATGAATGTGTCTTATGTGCTTACACATCCACAAAATTAAAGCTATACTTAGCATTTCACAGAATCCTTTTCAAAAGCTGAAGTTAGAATATTCTCAGATTTGTATAAGTTAAATGGTTACCATGCACTTAGAAAACTTTTCTAAAGCTGATCATAATGTTTTGCCCTACTTTTTCTAAATGTAGTCTTGCTAAATATCTGCAAAATTATGTATACATGCATATAGAATTAGTACTATGCTATAAGAAGGCAAAAAGGCTCCAGACTCTCCACTTACAGAGTAAAATACGATTTGCATATGTATAGCCTTTATTCTTCATTTGAAAAAATGAAACTGAAATAAAACACACTCTAATGTGAAAACATTAGTGTATAGAAAATAATTAGATCTCCTGATTAGGTAATTTCTTGCCCAGGAAAAGCTTTATTACTCAATTCTATGAGTTTTCTATGCATGTTAGTAAAATAAAAAGCTGTATTTAACTAGTGAAAGAATTTTTACAGCAAACTGAAGAGATCGTCAGTATGAGCACGCTCTCTGTATGCAGCTTGTAGCTCAAAGATGTTGCTGTGCCAGGGAAAAGCCGATATCTCCACTCTGTGAACACCAGGGAGCGAACTAAGTATACCTGATTTGTTATCAAATGACTAATATAAAAATTACATATATTTCCAAAATTGAAAGAAATCAGCATTACCATCACAGATCAAATGTGTATCCAATTAAACGGATGTGGGATAGGAAGAGCCGGAGGATGAATGATCTGGTATAGGACACGGAACATGCTTGACAGAACATGTGTGACAGAGCATGCAGCAACCTCGAGAGCTATTTATTTATTTTTAATCTAGATTTCCTGTGTTGTAATTTTGGTCAGTTTTCCACACAGATGTAAATTTCATCTGAAGTCAGCTCCTTCTCTTTAATAAGTAGGGGAAATGTACAAAAAAAATCATTTTAAAGCACTGTCTTGAGAACAGTTCTGGAAGGATGAGATTCATAAGACTGTTTTGTGGATGTGAGTGTTTCATTGGGGCAATTTTGGAAGGATGAGCGAATGTTCTCATTGAAGTGAGTGTTTCATTGGGCCCATCTCATTGTGTAAAGGTGGGTTATTAGGAGCATGATGTGGAGACACAGGATGCAGAACAACGTGGGAAGACAAAGTAACAGGCTTCAGGAAAAGAGACCCAGAGAAAAGGAGTCAACTTGGGTTGTAAGTATGTAGCTCAAAATAAGAAAGAAAAGGTTGGAATGCTTAGAGCAGCAGTATTAGGGAAGAAGCAAGAGCAGCAGGAGGGGTTGATGCAAGGTTGCTATGCTAATTGAGTCTATGACTAAAACGTTATTGCTTTATTTTCTGAGGCAAGGCATGGAAATGAGCTGGTTTAACATGC
The DNA here is from genome assembly GCF_021556685.1 of Rattus norvegicus. Classification (NCBI taxonomy): domain Eukaryota; kingdom Metazoa; phylum Chordata; class Mammalia; order Rodentia; family Muridae; genus Rattus; species Rattus norvegicus. The sequence goes on along the minus strand of NC_141542.1, from coordinate 86,808,621 downwards.
AGAGGCAGTTCGTCCTGCACATTTAGTCCTTCCTTCTCACACCTTTTGTTGCTGGGCCATGCTCGGACCTCCAGGTCTGCTTGTTTATTTAGATTTTTGTCATCTGCTCATGCATCTCTACTTGCTAAGAGGGAATATAGAAAGAATGGAAGCTGTGTCAGAAGCAGCTCCTTCACGAGCTTGCCATCAACATACCCTGCTGTTATAGGCTCTGAACAAGATTGAATCCAGAACTTTCTTTGGAATTTGAACCTGAAGAAAAGAAGGGATTTGTCTGTTATTAGTCAGCATTGGAACAACAGTCAAGTAAATCCAAGTTGGCAAGGGTGAGATGAGCACACTTGGAAGAAGATAGACAACCTATTCTTGGGGAGCAGGGACATATTCGTGATCTTAATTAGTGGATCCTTACCCTTAAAACTTTCTTTTCCCTTGAAAGCCAAACATGCTTTTAACGATGAGAGAAGAGATTTCTTATGACTGCAAAGAAATATGAGATTTAGCTGTGCCTTAAGGCCTTAAACATGGCCTAAGTGTTTGTGCAGCCCTGATATCTGGTCAAGCAAAGAAGGCTGCAAATGATTACTCTGTCTCCTCCTCAGTCCGTTCTTAAACATAAGAGCACCTGGCTGAATCACCCTTGTCAGCCAAGACCACAGACACACCCTAGTTATTCCAATGGAGAAGGTTTCAGTTGCTCACAAGCAGGTAAACCTCTCACAAAAGCGAGCAGCATGCACTGTTGGGACCAGGATTCACCTACACGTGTACTCATGGCTATAAACCTTCATCGTTGTAGCTCCTGCCTGCTAAATGCTTGGGATTGCAGCCCTGCACTGTGCAGAATAGTGAGCTGCACTACAAGTATACTTAGTGATCTGCTGTTGACTCTGCTTTTCAGTGTTCAGTAGCTTTTATGTAAAGAGATTTGACTTAGAATGTTATGAGTGTGACCCCCATATGTTCATCATCAATTGAACATGCTGTAAGCAGAAAATGCACATAGTGAACCCAACTATCAAACACTATAGCTTACATTTAAATTCCACATTTGAACTTGTTCAAAACATTGTTGTCTTCATCTGACAAAATCTAAGAATGATTCCTAATACAGTGTGACTACCTCATGTAATCTACTGACCACTTGTTTCTAGTGGCCGGTGGCTACACAGTTCACTGCATGATGCCTCCCTTCTTTCTCTTGGCATCCAATGATCGACTGCACTGTAGGTCAATGCTGCAATAGACCAGCATCCTGAGAGAGTATTTTTCTGAATTATGGCTAGCCTAGAGAAAAGATCAAATGCAAAATTTCATATAAGATTTACTGAGTATATACTGTTTTTCCACCATCATAAAGTTGAAAAATTGTAGGTTGAACCATTAAAGTCAGGACCATCAATATTCACACTATGACCAAATTACTGTACAACAAGAATCCCGCATTTTTGCACAAGTTGCAGTGATGGTTCATTCTTCTACCATTCCATTTCTCAGATCTTATGATTGCAATCTTGTCTGCTCACTGAAAAACAGTCCAGAAAGTTTGCAATTCTTTAAAATATTGCCCTTACTACATTCATTTAAAAACATAATGCCATAGGGTTAATGGGATTGAATATTCCTATTCAATGTAACTTTACAAAAAATTTTCAGCTCCTATTAACTGGCAAACACACAACTCATTGAAACAACTGTGAACTTTGAAATATAATTAGAAGAAAAGAAAGGAATTAGAAAAAGTTTTCAATGTTTTTGTTTAAGGTATTCTCCCTTGTATAGTGACATCTGGTAGGTGTGAGAGGAAGGTAAAGTTACAGTTGTTCTTTAGACCAAGATCAAGATCAGTTTTAAGACAAATTGTACCTCTCTTTGGATGATTCTACTCTATCGAGTACCAGGCTTACAGGAAGCAGGAAGAATGCAAACAAATAGATATCTTCATTGATTGTGTTCTTTGAACTAGCAATCAAACCACAGGAGGGAGGAAGCCATGCAAAATTCTAATTAAAACCTTTCTTTACAAAGATTCCAGTAAAAGTGAGTTTAGATAATTACAGTATAGAGCTAAAGTTAAGCAATTTGCAGTAATCTGATGTTTGCCCCATAACTTTAGGCTAACGGTAAGTTGATATTCAGACCTATGTTAGAAATTGTCGCCCCCTGCTGTTCATTTGTAAACTCTGCTTTGGATGCAAGTAGAAATCTATTTGTTTTGGGTGTGCCTAAAAACAAGAAGTAGAGCGGACAATCCTGTCCACCTTCCCAAGTGCACTTGCGGCCTACAGCCCTCACAAACCCTGGCAGGTAGTGGTTGTAGGTGAGATTTTTAGAGTGGAATATGGGAAGGAACGTGGGCTCAGCATTCGAGAACAGGAAATAGACTGTAGCAGGTGTTACAGTCTATTTCTGCACCATGAACAGCAAACAGCAAGACCCTTGGTCGGTTAGGTAAAACCAGAATGAACTGAAGTGCTGCCTATTCAGATATGTCTTGTTTTCATTATTGGGTATCTGGGAGACAACTCTGAGGGCAGAAAAGAATCTTTTCCCAGGTCATCCCTGACTTCCTTCTGGTGAGCTATTACTACTCAGGAGAGCCCAAGGAATTGACAAGGATGAAGGCTTGACAATAAAGGGGCCTGTGATTAGAACAAGGGAAAGTCCTGAGACAAGGAAGGGAGATTGCCTCTCTGAGGGCACACAGTCTAAGGCTATTAGCAGCAAAATTCTGAGGCCTGCAGTTTCAGAGTGCAATATTATATTTGAATGTGTATAGGTGCTTTGCATACCTGTAGGTCTGTATACTACTGTGCATGCCTGATCCTGGTGGGTGTCAGAAGAGGATGTCTGATCCCCTGGAATGGGAGTTGCATATGGTTATGAACTGCAATGAGGGTTCTGGGAATGAATGCATATCCTCTAGAAGGGAAGCCAGTGCTGTTTACTGCTGAGCCATCTCTCCAATCACATCTACTCTATGGTTCTTTCTTATAATGACCTCCAAGGAAAAAGATCCCAACTTGTTCGTTCTACAATCTAATCACAAAAATTTAGTGTGTTTTGTTCGAGAGAACTGAATGAAATTCCAAGTATAAAATAATGTGATTATAAATTATAATACCATGTTATTCAGACAGATTAACTTATGTAAATATTTGAGTCTCCACACTCAACTAAAGTGCATATTGTAAACTAAATTTGTTTAAACATTATAACGTCTACTGGGTAAAGACAAGCAACAGTGACTTCTGCATTAAATGACCAATTTTCAAAAGCCATAGAAACAGGGCCAACATAAGGAAATGCTTTCAGGTTATAGCTCTACTTATAAATGATATCTGCAACTAATAAACATGAGAGCAGGTAGCATTTGACATATCTGATTATGCATAGAACTGTAACATAAGGGACTATTTTCATTTTCATAAAACTCAACAACTAGGGATGGAATGGAGGTGTCCTTTAAAATTATAACCATTTTCAACTATCTTTTCATATTTGGTTATGCAATAAATTAGCCTTATGATAATATTAACTTAGGCTTACTGCAGAATTTCAAGCTAAAATATAATGTATAAAGTTAACTATGGTATTCCCTGTTCCTGATGGGTGGTTGCATTATGTTCTTAGGCAAATGGATGAAACTAGAAAATATCATTCAGACTGATGTAACCCAATCACAAAAGAGCACACATGATATGTACTCAACTGATAAATGGATATTAGCACAAAGCTCAGAATACCTAAGATACAATTACAGACCACATGAAGCTCAAGAAAAAAAAAGACAAAAGTGTAGATGCTTAGAAGGGGGAACAAAATACTCACAGGAGGAAATACAGAGACAAAGTGTGGAATAGAGACTGAAGGAAAGGCAATCCAGAGACTGCCACACATGGGGATGCATCCCACATGCAGCCGCCAAACCCAGTCATTATTGGGAATGCCAAGAGGTGCATACTGAAATAACTGTCACCTGAGAGGCTCTGCCAGTGCCTGACAAATACAGAGGTGGATGCTCACAGTCAACCATTGGACTGAGAATGGGATCCCCAGTGGAGGAGTTAAAGAAAGGACTGAGAAATTGGAGGGGGTTTGCAACCCTATAAGAACAACAAAAATACCAACAAACCAGACACCCCCCAGAACTCCCAGGGTCTAAACCATGAACCAAAGAGTATACATGGAGCGACCCATGGCTCCAGCTACATATGTAACAGAGAAAGGCCTTGTCAGGCATCAATGGGAGGAGAGGCCATTGGTCCTATGAAGGCTTGGGGCAGCACCATTATGGAGGCAGTGGGTGGGGAATGGAATGGGTGATTTCCAGAGGGGAAACTGGGAAAGGGATAACATTTGAAATGTAAATAAAGAAAATATCCAATAAAAGACAAAAAAGAATGGCTTTGTACCTTCTGAAATGAGTGTCTGTGAAGAGTTTCACACTTATTATACCAGATTATGGACTCTAGTCTGTGCCCTGCTTTCCCCCAACCCAACAGTACCTTGGACCCTAGATCAACATGGCCACACGTTACAAGAATCTGTACTATTCCAGTGTAGACAAGAATGCTTTCACTCCCCCATATTCCTGATATTTGAATTTGTCCACCCTATTAGAATTTGTAGGCTCAGTAATTTGAATCCTAACATGACCTGAAATTATTTTACATCAATAGTACAAGTAAAGAAGCATAGTAAGGACTAGAGTCATTTTAATTGATCAAAATAAACTTTTTTGAGATAATCTTATTATTCTAGAGATAACATTAAGTTTTTTCTACTTAATGATTTATAAGAAAAATGGTTGTTATAAAAAAGTAGAAATATATAGATCATTCAAAACTATAATATTCTGATACTATCATGAGCTTGGTGCTATTTGAGTCCTTGAAGGATGGAGAGGATATTAATATAAAAGAAAATGATTTATCTTTTATGATTAAACATATACGAATAAGTATGATCAATACTGTCATAAGACAAGGAATTATATTATCCTGTTATTCAAAAACAGAGCAAACAAGGAGAAAATAGAGGCTTCATTGATGAGAATTACCTATTTTCAAGGAGCCATACTGAGAGGCAAAACAATGTTCCAATCTGACATTTCATATGAAATGCATTGCAATGAGACAACAGTAAGATGGCTGTGAGTGTACTTAATGTACATGGCTGTGACTTGACCAGAAAAAGAGATAGATAATATAAGGTGAGGGATGAGAAACATGCATGTCTTAAGACAAGATTTAAAAATCACAAAAGCTTAGAGTTGCAAATATAGGACCATGTGGAGGTGGCAGGCAGAATCAGTTCACCTAGTCACAGAAGAGATCTGTAGACAGGAACAAAGTGATCAGTAGTAGTACTTGACCTATAATAGTGGAAGGGATTCTTTTGTAGCATAAATCTTCACAAGAAGATTTGTCAATGGGTTGTTGATAGACAGTGTTAAGGAAAGTGAGGTATCAACTGAGAGAAACATGTATTCTAATGGAAAGTATAACATATAAATCATATGTAAATAAGGATTGAATAAGATAAGGAAAAGAAGTCTAGATCATGACAAACCATGAAAGAATGAAATTCCTAGCAGGAAAATGAAGGTCACAAAGGGAAATGACAGTGACTCAAAGCTATTCAGGTGAGTTTAGGAAGTAACTTGTTTTGGGATTTATGTCCATGTGTGCTTGTATAAGTCTTTGAATATCTATGGTATGTGGTAGGGTATCCAGAGAGCCTAGGAGGGGGCTTTGGATCCCCTGCAGCTAGAGTTAGACAGTTGTACACTGAACCTGGATTCTTCGGAAGAGCAGTAAGTACACTTAACCACTAAGCCATCTTTCCTACTCTCTAGAAACTGACTCCAGAAGAGTTCCATTATGGCCTAATGACTTTCTTTTCTTTTTAACTACCCTTCTACATTATTATGGTCTGTTTTGTTTATTGTTTTCTGAACTAAAGACCTTGTATATCTAAATCATTGTAGTCATGCAGTACCATGCCACTGATCTATCATAATGTGAATGAATAGCAATAAAAATTGATTAGCTGGGCTGGAGATATGGCTCAGAGGTTAAGAGCACTGTCTGTCCCGTAGGGGAGGGCCCGGGAGCGGCAGGACCCCTGCGCCTGAGACACTGCCGGAACCTGAAGGAAACAGACCGGATAAACAGTTCTCTGCACCCAAATCCCGTGGGAGGGAGAGCTGAACCTTCAGAGAGGCGGACACGCCTGGGAAACCAGAACAGACTGCACTCTGTGCACATCCAGGCGCCAGAGGAAAACACCAAACGCCATCTGGAACCCTGGTGCACGGAGGCTCCCGGAAAGAGCGGCGCAGATCTTCCCGGTTGCTGCCACAGCGGAGAGGACTTAGGCAGTACCCCACGAGCAAACTTGAGCCTTGGAACTGCAGGTAGGACCAACTTTTCCCCTGCAAGAAACCTGCCTGGTGAACTCAGGACACACAGAGGCAAAATTCCTCTAAGGCCGGGCACTTCCTGTGTTTACCGGAAGTCCCACACCGGCGGATCCCGGACCACAGCAGCTCTCTGCTCCCAAACCCCGTGGGAGAGAGACCTCACTGCCTGATCAGGTGGGCACTCCTGAGGCTGCAGAGCGGAGGAGACCACCAACACTGCCCACCCCTGCCCACATCCCTGGCCCAAGAGGCAACTGTATAAGGCCTCTGGGTTCCCGTAGGGGAGGGCCCGGGAGCGGCAGGACCCCTGCGCCTGAGACACTGCCGGAACCTGAAGGAAACAGACCGGATAAACAGTTCTCTGCACCCAAATCCCGTGGGAGGGAGAGCTGAACCTTCAGAGAGGCGGACACGCCTGGGAAACCAGAACAGACTGCACTCTGTGCACATCCAGGCGCCAGAGGAAAACACCAAACGTCATCTGAAACCCTGGTGCACGGAGGCTCCCGGAAGGAGCGGCACAGATTTTCCCTGTTGCTGCCACAGCAGAGAGGACTTAGGCAGTACCCCACGAGCAAACTTGAGCCTTGGAACCACAGGTAGGACCAATTTTTCCCCTGCAAGAAACCTGCCTGGTGAACTCAAGACACAGGCCCACAGGAACAGCTGAAGACCTGTAGAGAGGAAAAACTACACGCCCGAAAGCAGAACACTCTGTCCCCATAACTGGCTGAAAGAAAACAGGAAAACAGGTCTACAGCACTCCTGACACACAGGTTATAGGACAGTCTAGCCACAGTCCTAGCAGAACAAAGTAACACTAGAGACAATCTGATGGCGAGAGGCAAGCACAGGAACCCAAGCAACAGAAACCAAGACTACATGGCATCATCGGAGCCCAATTCTCCCACCAAAGCAAACACGGAATATCCAAACACACCAGAAAAGCAAGACCTAGTTTCAAAATCATATTTGATCATGATGCTGGAGGACTTCAAGAAAGACATAAAGAACTCCCTTAGAGAACAAGTAGAAGCCTACAGAGAGGAATCGCAAAAATCCCTGAAAGAATTCCAGGAAAACACAATCAAACAGTTGAAGGAATTAAAAATGGAAATAGAAGCAATCAAGAAAGAACACATGGAAACAACCCTGGACATAGAAAATCAAAAGAAAAGACAAGGAGCTGTAGATACAAGCTTCACCAACAGAATTCATGAGATGGAAGAGAGAATCTCGGGAGCAGAAGATTCCATAGAAATCATTGACTCAACTGTCAAAGATAATGTAAAGCGGAAAAAGCTACTGGTCCAAAACATACAGGAAATCCAGGACTCAATGAGAAGATCAAACCAAAGGATAATAGGTATAGAAGAGAGTGAAGACTCCCAGCTCAAAGGACCAGTAAATATCTTCAACAAAATCATAGAAGAAAACTTCCCTAACCTAAAAAAAGAGATACCCATAGGCATACAAGAAGCCTACAGAACTCCAAATAGATTGGACCAGAAAAGAAACACCTCCCGTCACATAATTGTCAAAACACCAAACGCACAAAATAAAGAAAGAATATTAAAAGCAGTAAGGGAAAAAGGTCAAGTAACATATAAAGGGAGACCTATCAGAATCACACCAGACTTTTCGCCAGAAACTATGAAGGCCAGAAGATCCTGGACAGATGTCATACAGACCCTAAGAGAACACAAATGCCAGCCCAGGTTACTGTATCCTGCAAAACTCTCAATTAACATAGATGGAGAAACCAAGATATTCCATGACAAAACCAAATTTACACAATATCTTTCTACAAATCCAGCACTACAAAGGATAATAAAGGGTAAAGCCCAACATAAGGAGGCAAGCTATACCCTAGAAGCAAGAAAATAATCATCTTGGCAACAAAACAAAGAGAAGGAAAGCACACAATCATAACCTCACATCCAAATATGAATATAACGGGAAGCAATAATCACTATTCCTTAATATCTCTCAATATCAATGGCCTCAACTCCCCAATAAAAAGACATAGATTAACAAACTGGATACGCAACGAGGACCCTGCATTCTGCTGCCTACAGGAAACACACCTCAGAGACAAAGACAGACATTACCTCAGAGTGAAAGGCTGGAAAACAATTTTCCAAGCAAATGGTCAGAAGAAGAAAGCTGGAGTAGCCATTCTAATATCAAATAAAATCAATTTTCAAGTAAAGGTCATCAAAAAAGATAAGGAAGGACACTTCATACTCATCAAAGGAAAAATCCACCAAGATGAAGTCTCAATCCTAAATATCTATGCCCCAAATACAAGGGCACCTACATATGTAAAAGAAACCTTACTAAAGCTCAAAACACACATTGCACCTCACACAATAATAGTGGGAGATTTCAACACCCCACTCTCATCAATGGACAGATCATGGAAACAGAAATTAAACAGAGATGTAGACAGACTAAGAGAAGTCATGAGCCAAATGGACTTAACGGATATTTATAGAACATTCTATCCTAAAGCAAAAGGATATACCTTCTTCTCAGCTCCTCATGGTACTTTCTCCAAAATTGACCATATAATTGGTCAAAAAACGGGCCTCAACAGGTACAGAAAGATAGAAATAATCCCATGCGTGCTATCGGACCACCACGGCCTAAAACTGGTCTTCAATAACAATAAGGGAAGAATGCCCACATATACGTGGAAATTGAACAATGCTCTACTCAATGATAACCTGGTCAAGGAAGAAATAAAGAAAGAAATTAAAAACTTTTTAGAATTTAATGAAAATGAAGGTACAACATACCCAAACTTATGGGACACAATGAAAGCTGTGCTAAGAGGAAAACTCATAGCGCTGAGTGCCTGCAGAAAGAAACAGGAAAGAGCATATGTCAGCAGCTTGACAGCACACCTAAAAGCTCTAGAACAAAAAGAAGCAAATACACCCAGGAGGAGTAGAAGGCAGGAAATAATCAAACTCAGAGCTGAAATCAACCAAGTAGAAACAAAAAGGACCATAGAAAGAATCAACAGAACCAAAAGTTGGTTCTTTGAGAAAATCAACAAGATAGATAAACCCTTAGCCAGACTAACGAGAGGACACAGAGAGTGCGTCCAAATTAACAAAATCAGAAATGAAAAGGGAGACATAACAACAGATTCAGAGGAAATTCAAAAAATCATCAGATCTTACTATAAAAACCTATATTCAACAAAACTTGAGAATCTTCAAGAAATGGACAATTTCCTAGACAGATACCAGGTATCGAAGTTAAATCAGGAACAGATAAACCAGTTAAACAACCCCATAACTCCTAAGGAAATAGAAGCAGTCATTAAAGGTCTCCCAACCAAAAAGAGCCCAGGTCCAGACGGGTTTAGTGCAGAATTCTATCAAACCTTCATAGAAGACCTTATACCAATATTATCCAAACTATTCCACAAAATTGAAACAGATGGAGCCCTACCGAATTCCTTCTATGAAGCCACAATTACTCTTATACCTAAACCACACAAAGACCCAACAAAGAAAGAGAACTTCAGACCAATTTCCCTTATGAATATCGACGCAAAAATACTCAATAAAATTCTGGCAAACCGAATTCAAGAGCACATCAAAACAATCATCCACCATGATCAAGTAGGCTTCATCCCAGGCATGCAGGGATGGTTTAATATAAGGAAAACCATCAACGTGATCCATCATATAAACAAACTGAAAGAACAGAACCACATGATCATTTCATTAGATGCTGAGAAAGCATTTGACAAAATTCAACACCCCTTCATGATAAAGGTCCTGGAAAGAATAGGTATTCAAGGCCCATACCTAAACATAGTAAAAGCCATATACAGCAAACCAGTTGCTAACATTAAACTAAATGGAGAGAAACTTGAAGCAATCCCACTAAAATCAGGGACTAGACAAGGCTGCCCACTCTCTCCCTACTTATTCAATATAGTTCTTGAAGTTCTAGCCAGAGCAATCAGACAACAAAAGGAGATCAAGGGGATACAGATCAGAAAAGAAGTGGTCAAAATATCACTATTTGCAGACGACATGATAGTATATTTAAGTGATCCCAAAAGTTCCACCAGAGAACTACTAAAGCTGATAAACAACTTCAGCAAAGTGGCTGGGTATAAAATTAACTCAAATAAATCAGTTGCCTTCCTCTATACAAAAGAGAAACAAGCCGAGAAAGAAATTAGGGAAACGACACCCTTCATAATAGACCCAAATAATATAAAGTACCTCGGTGTGACTTTAACCAAGCAAGTAAAAGATCTGTACAATAAGAACTTCAAGACACTGAGGAAAGAAATTGAAGAAGACCTCAGAAGATGGAAAGATCTCCCATGCTCATGGATTGGCAGGATTAATATAGTAAAAATGGCCATTTTACCAAAAGCAATCTACAGGTTCAATGCAATCCCCATCAAAATACCAATCCAATTCTTCAAAGAGTTAGACAGAACAATTTGCAAATTCATCTGGAATAACAAAAAACCCAGGATAGCTAAAGCTATCCTCAACAATAAGAGGACTTCAGGGGGAATCACTATCCCTGAACTCAAGCAGTATTACAGAGCAATAGTGATAAAAACTGCATGGTATTGGTACAGAGACAGACAGATAGACCAATGGAATAGAATTGAAGACCCAGAAATGAACCCACACACCTATGGTCACTTGATTTTTGACAAAGGAGCCAAAACCATCCAATGGAAAAAAGATAGCATTTTCAGCAAATGGTGCTGGTTCAACTGGAGGGCAACATGTAGAAGAATGCAGATCGATCCATGCTTATCACCCTGTACAAAGCTTAAGTCCAAGTGGATCAAGGACCTCCACATCAAACCAGACACACTCAAACTGATAGAAGAAAAAGTGGGGAAGAATCTTGAACACATGGGCACTGGAAAAAATTTCCTGAACAAAACACCAATGGCTTATGCTCTAAGATCAAGAATCGACAAATGGGATCTCATAAAACTGCAAAGCTTCTGTAAGGCAAAGGACACTGTGGTTAGGACAAAACGGCAACCAACAGATTGGGAAAAGATCTTTACCAATCCTATAACAGATAGAGGCCTTATATCCAAAATATACAAAGAACTCAAGAAGTTAGACCGCAGGGAAACAAATAACCCTATTAAAAAATGGGGTTCAGAGCTAAACAAAGAATTCACAGCTGAGGAATGCCGAATGGCTGAGAAACACCTAAAGAAATGTTCAACATCTTTAGTCATAAGGGAAATGCAAATCAAAACAACCCTGAGATTTCACCTCACACCAGTGAGAATGGCTAAGATCAAAAACTCAGGTGACAGCAGATGCTGGCGAGGATGTGGAGAAAGAGGAACACTCCTCCATTGTTGGTGGGATTGCAGACTGGTAAAACCATTCTGGAAATCAGTCTGGAGGTTCCTCAGAAAATTGGACATTGAACTGCCTGAGGATCCAGCCATACCTCTCTTGGGCATATACCCAAAAGATGCCTCAACATATAAAAGAGACACGTGCTCCACTATGTTCATCGCAGCCTTATTTATAATAGCCAGAAACTGGAAAGAACCCAGATGCCCTTCAACAGAGGAATGGATACAGAAAATGTGGTACATCTACACAATGGAATATTACTCAGCTATCAAAAACAACGAGTTTATGAAATTCGTAGGCAAATGGTTGGAACTGGAAAATATCATCCTGAGTGAGCTAACCCACTCACAGAAAGACATACATGGTATGCACTCATTGATAAGTGGCTATTAGCCCAAATGCTTGAATTACCCTAGATCCCTAGAACAAAGGAAACTCAAGACGGATGATCAAAATGTGAATGCTTCACTCCTTCTTTAAATGAGGAAAAAGAATACCCTTGGCAGGGAAGGGAGAGGCAAAGATTAAAACAGAGACTGAAGGAACACCCATTCAGAGCCTGCCCCACAGGTGGCCCATACATATACAGCCACCCAATTAGACAAGATGGATGAAGCAAAGAAGTGCAGACCGACAGGAGCCGGATGTAGATCGCTCCTGAGAGACACAACCAGAATACAGCAAATACAGAGGCGAATGCCAGCAGCAAACCACTGAACTGAGAATAGGTCCCCCGTTGAAGGAATCAGAGAAAGAACTGGAAGAGCTTGAAGGTGCTCGAGACCCCAAAAGTACAACAATGTCAAGCAACCAGAGCTTCCAGGGACTAAGCCACTACCTAAAGACTATACATGGACTGACCCTGGACTCTGTCCCCATAGGTAGCAATGAATATCCTAGTAAGAGCACCAGTGGAAGGGGAAGCCCTGGGTCCTGCTAAGACTGAACCCCCAGTGAACTAGACTATGCGGGGAGGGTGGCAATGGGGGGAGGTTTGGGAGGGGAACACCCATAAGGAAGGGGAGGGGGGAGGGTGATGTTTGTCCGGAAACCGGGAAAGGGAATAACACTTGAAATGTATATAAGAAATACTCAAGTTAATTAAAAAAAAAAAAAAAAAAAAAGAGCACTGTCTGCTCTTCCAGAGGTCCTGAGTTCAATTCTCAGCAACCACATGGTGGCTCACAACTATCTATAATCAGGTCTGGTGCCCTCTACTGGCCTGCAGGTGCAGTTTTCTGGCAGAAAACTCCATGATGTACACATACTAAATAAACAAATGTTTAAAAAAATTGATTAGCTGATTATCTAATTAGAACCAGGTTCCAGTCTTTGATCTCTACTCAATAGCTACTTGATCATCCTCAGGTCACAATTTCGCGTTTATGACCTTTGCCAGTAATGACATCAAGCTGGCATGTTTTGTTCACAGTCTACCTAAGTGAACTTACCATACACACTGTTCTCAGTGGACTTGATATCCCTCTGCACACAGAATGAGGTGCTTAATACCCTACTAATTTGGAGAGTAGAGGTCTGTAAAATAGTTTGTGGAGAAGGGAGAAGACATGACATGGAAATAAGTTAATAGAAGCAGCTAGTGAAGCTGAAAGGTAGGGAAGAGACCAAGATCCTATTGAAAAACTGAGGAGTGGGCATCTTCAGGAAAGAAAAGAAAATACTCCTCCTCAAAGAGGGAGGTAAGGAGAGTGGCAACATAGATGTTTCCTTTATAATCCTTTCTACTCTGTTGGGAGCCCTTGAAACCCTCCATTATTGATGTTAATATTATGGTTAGAGTTAAGTATGACGGTTCATGGAAATCCCCAGCCAGCTACAGAAGACTAATACAAATCTGGTGGTCAGGATGAATAATGATATGATAAAGTTCTGACCTTGCTAAGAAATACATCTGATGTCAAGATACCCAATGTGATGACCTGTAACCATCCTAAAAAACCAACATCTTGTTGACAGCTGACCACACAAAAATTGTGTCCTTGGCCTGAGTAAATGTTTCCCATTTGCCCCCCCTCTCTGTTTCCCCTATTATGGTATGAATTCAGCCTTGAGAAAAAATGAAATTGTTGCCTTGATCAGACTCTTGTCTTGGAGTCCTTTTTCGGGTCTCTTGTCCTTCATTCTCTTCCAGGTACCCTCTGCACCCTCATTGACACTACTCCTTCATGTTATCCTTTCCAAAGAAGCCTACTTGCTCCCAGGACTCTTTTAAAGATCTCTGCTCCATACAATAATGCCTGCAGAACTGCATGGATGCTTTGGAGGACCTTTCGTCAGTGGTCCCCAGTCAGTACCACTCACAAAATGGCTGCTACGGTCAGGGTAAGGTAGTCTCCTCTTTTTTAACTCTTCATTTTCTTTAGATTAACTTACTTTCTTATTAATTTTCTAACATTTCTAGGCAATATCAATTAAGATTTCTAAAGTGTTCTACTATTTGAATTGTGAAATACACGTCTACCAGAAAGATTATTGCATGCTACAGGGTTCAAATTACACCTTTTGGGGTGTCTTTTCAATTTGGAAATTGATTGTGGATGATAGCACATTTAAATATTTAAAGACATTGCAAGTCACCAAGCAACAGCTCCTGATTTGTATGAAAATTCTAAAATCAATGGGAGGGATGATTCTGATCTCTGAGCATAATTATGTAAAAATCACTGTGAGTCTATCTTGAAATGTCAATCTAGTCTTAGTTTCTAGTGATCTTCATAGTAATGATATATATGCCATTTACAAAACCAGAAAAATGAGGCAAATTTAAAACATTCTGAATAGCACAAGTAAATACCAGGAACAATACACACAAGCAAGGAAATTCATATCTGCATGCACACAGAGAGCAAATTAGCACTCTAGTGATCAATCTGCAGTAGCTGTGAGTCAGCTTTGGAATATTAATGTATGCACTGTTAGAACTGAAAATTGTTTCTTATTTGTTCCTAGGCATATAAAGCATACTAAATATTTAAACTTTCAAGTAGAAAAAACTTCACTTTGAAAGACCTAATGATCACATTAAAATAATCTTTTTTAACAATTACAAATCTTTGATTAACAAATAATAGATTAACCTCTTCACCATTTTCATAACATAGTATTCATAAAATAGTTTTTGAGAAATATTCCTCCTGTGATTTGAAACTAATATTATATTAATATTTAAAAAGCATTAACAGTGGGAAAAATTAACATACACAACAAATGACTACTCTTTCAAAGTCATTTTCAAATGGTATTGTGAATAAGAGGAGTCAAGTTTTCAAAGTTAGAAACTCCTAGCCTGAGGGAGTCTAAAAGACCAGATGCTACTGGGTCAAATCTGCTCTGCTCGGTTTCCCTCAGGAAGACGCCTCTGAGGGGTGCAGTTTATCCTGAGAGACCCAAGAACTGAAGGAAGGGAAGGATGGGAGGTCTCCAACAAAGCGCCTCTAAACCTGGGCGCTCTACCTCCCCTCTGTGGATTTCCACAGTCTTGCTTCAGTGCTCAAGGAAACAAGGTTTGGGGGATTTCTTCTCTTCTCCTCCTTACTTCTCTTCTCCTCCGTCTCCTGCTCATTCTCCTCCTTCTCGGTGCTCTTCATTCCTTCCTCATCGTTCTCTGCCTCTTATTTGTTCACTCCCTAAAAAAGCTCAACAAAACAACTACTTGTTGTCACTGAGGAGTGTGCACAGTTATTTGCTTAACTACTCATTGTCTATTTGTGGACAGCTCTGGGTGCGCTCTCTCTCTCTTTTTTTAAATCAACAGATTTCTGTAGACTTCTCATGGCAAAACTAAGATAAATGATGTTTTTCTTACAGGCTGCCTTAGAGAGTATACCACAGCCAACACAATAATGCCTTGTGACAAGAGCAGCAATAAGAATACAAAATTATTACTTTTCTGTCCCAGGGCTCACCCTTTAACAGCCATGTGACTTTGTAGTGTGCTACTAATAGGAGCCACATTTTCTCTAAAGAAAATATGATGAGGGTTAAGGCAACACAATATTCATACCACATTCTTGAGTGAAGAACACCCCTGGGAGAGAGTTCAAGCTTCAGTTTTAAAAACATGAAAATGAATTCCCACTTAAACAAAACCAAACTGACTTTAAAGATTTTTGCCCAATAAAACAGTAAATAAGCTGATATGCAACTCATAAGTATTTTCAACGGGTAAGCAGGAGGTGAAATTTACATTTTAATATAATGACAAAATGTATGGGCTCTCTTCCAAGGAAACTTTTTAACATACTATTACATTTCTCAAAGAATGTACATTAATAATGCAATGTGCTACCAAAAGAGCTGTGCTAAATATTAATTATGTGAGAATGAAATGAAAATCCTCCACTCTTAACAATTTAATAGAATTCAATTTCTAAATAAAATTATGATGCCCAGTTTTAATTAAGACATTACACACTAATTTTCCTTGGATGCTCACAATTATAATTATTGCACACATGGGTGAGTTCCCAAAATGTTTTAATACAATTTAGGATGTGTCTTGGTGTCTTAAGGCCAATTGTGTATGGATTTTTAAGAATCCCACCCATATTAGCACTGAAACACCAGACAAACTAGCTAAATATCAGAGACACTATTCACAAAAATGTAAATTCTATTATAATTATACAACTTAAGTATGTGACCTAACCTGATATGTACTTCACTACCTCTGGGAAAACCTATAGGAAGCATTTATAAAAACGGAAACTAAGAAAAAGTCCACTGATGATATTTCATCTCAGGTCTATGTGTAGAAGTATGACTTTCCAATTTATTTTGTCAGTGTGACACTCCACAAAGCCTCTTCATGTTCCTCATTACTTCATCAACCAAGAACTTAGAAGAAGTTGACACCTAAAGCAGTAAAGATTTATGTCAATGACCAATCTACAGAGAGGTTCCTAGGCTCAGCAGCCTCCTTGGCTTTGACGTAGGACCACTTTCTTCATCATAGCATCCACGTCAGACATTCAACAAGCACCCTCCACATCCACCTGTTAGAACTCATGTAGCCCACTGAATATTAGCTATGAAGACAGAGAGGTCCCTTCGCTTAAACTAGCTCTGGGAAATCTGAAGTAGGTATTTAATAATGAGAAAAACATACCGAAGTGGGGACAATTAGCCATTTCTCTGTTGCCTTTCTCAGTCACCATTCTAATATGAATAAGTAAAGGGTTAGTAGCATATTGGCAGATTTCTGAACTCCGTGGCAGTTTGCACCTGGCAATCTATTGTGCTCTAATTTCAGAGCCTGTGTTGTGCATCAAAAGGGCGACTCTAGGACCATAAGCATGGGTATTGTCATCTGGAATCCTGCGCGTTCCTCTCTACTAACATCTCTCAACATAGCAAGCATGTCACCAAGACCCAGTGCAACTCTTAAAGTGTCCTCTACCTTTCACATTAAACACCAAATTCTCCATGAGTGCAGTGCTGTAAAGTAAATACCTGCTGGCCTGTTTGCTGACCTCAAAACTGAATAGGTGTCTTGCTCAAAGTCACTGACAGTGAAGCACCCTATAATTCCACTCTGCACAGTAGAAAGGTCCAAACATGGGGAGAGTAAAAATCAATTCCTGAGATCCTGCTATCAGAAAGACTTTGTGGGCCTTGAAGACATCAGTCATGGAGTCCTAGCATTGTAAGGCTAAGTGTGAAGATGGATGTCACTGAGGGTTCTCTCTAGCACCAGGACTTTGCATCCACTCACAGAGGTTTATATCAGCATAAAGCCAAGCACATAAGCTGGGATTAGACAACCAAACGATTAACCACAGATAAAGAGGGATCAGGTCCAGAAGCTGGTTTACAGTGTTGGTTTCCACATGCACACAGACTGGAAGAAATAAAGTTGAAACCCTTCCATGATAAGTGGAAGGATAAGTGTTCCATCCTCTGAGAGCTATAGGGTACAGGTGCAATTGCTGAATAAAAGAGTAAAAAAGGGAGAAGTTATACAACAAAATAAAGATTGTAATCATGTGACATAATAAATAGCTAGGCTTATAAATTTTTAGGCAAGATCTTTTTACTGGAAAATATATCCAAACTTATGCTCAAAGGATTTCAATATGGGGAATATTGATAGTAAACATGTTTTGCTAAAAGAAGCAGAGAGTTGACCAGGACCAGAATTAAAAACTTAACAGATGCAAACATAGGCCTACTGACGGATCCTGCACTGGTATTTCTAAAACATAGACCTACTGACGGATCCTGCACTGGTATTTCTAAAACATAGACCTACTGACGGATCCTGCACTGGTATTTCTAAAACATAGACCTACTGACGGATCCTGCACTGGTATTTCTAAAACACACCATGCACTTCTCAAAGCAAGCAAGGCCAGCCACAGACACAAACTTACCTTTACTTTCAGATTCATATATACAGTGCTTAAACCAGGAAAACTAAGGAATTTACCTACAATATGCTATATTTCTGAGATAGTTTAGCAGGTAAAAAAAGACTTACTGCCAAACATGATGGCGTTAGTTCTACACAGTAAAAGCAGAAAACTCCCAGTGTTCATTACTTGACATCCTCATGAGCACCTGACACACTCTAGTTTCTCTATGAGCACTCTGGCACATCCACACAAACTTATATGTGTACAAACTAGATTAATTAATAAATATAATTTAGGAAAAAAGCAGCTAATTGTCTGACATATAAACATACGTACTTAAGAGGCTGGAGGGATGGCTCAGTGGTTAAGAGTACTTGCTGTTCTTGTGGGTCAGATTCCCAGACATCTACTGGACATCTACTGCTAGAGCTCTAGGGGACAAATGACCTCTGCTAGCTCCCTTGGTTCCTGGCATGCATATGATACACAAAAGGTCATACAGACAAATAACATAATCTACTAAATAAATACTTAAAAATATGTGCTTAATTAAGTGCTTAGAGGAAAGAAAAGCATAACCAGGTAGGGGAGAAAGCATCATGGAGACTCACCCACTCCTCTCAGCATTCCACAGTGCAGGGGTATAAGCAGCAGAAGAGGCAACTAAGGAGTCAACTGAAGGCAATGTCTATCTACATCCACCCATCACTCCAAGTTTTTTCTATCCCAGAGCTCCAACCAGAAAATGCTCTTTTTTTCCTGTAAATTCGATGAATGGCATATACCAATTTGGTTAAGTCAGAAAATGTCATCTGAAAACAGTGCCACTAAACATATTCTATAAAACTGACGCCCTCCAGAACTCCTGGCCAGCTCTTCCCATCCTCCCATAGCAAAACTAAATTTGTGTCCTTAGTTTACAATGGTTCTTCCCTGCTCCTGTGATTCACCCTTTCTGATCCCCTCTCCTATCACTAAATTAAAGGCAAACAATGTAGCCCTCATGCTCAAACCTTTGAGTGTTTTTTTGTTTGCTTTGGTCTGAATCTGATTTCTTGGCCCTGCCCTGTTTCCATGATGATGCCTTTAGTTCTCTGTATTACTCAGTCATTACAGTTCATTTAAACTGATTATTCTTTCTGTGAATTCCTTGTACACATTTTAAGTCTTTCTACTCTGTGCATTATGTCTTTGTATTCCTAGAATACATTTTCCCTCATGTACATCACTGGAGTGTCTCTTCTGTCACGTAAAAACAACTTTTGTTAAAGTTCTAATGCTGGCCCAACTCAACTAATTAAGATGCTTATTCCCTCATATTGAACATTGTTTTTCTTTCTAAGCAGTATATAACTATGATATACAATATATATGCTACATGTGATATATAAGATATATATTTATTTCTACATTGGTATATAGTTTATATAATTGTTTCACTGATGTTGTTGATTTCACATGGTATATAATTTTAAAATATAATTTTCTTTTTAAAAGAATATTGGAATAGAGAACAAATGGCTCTAAAAGGATGTAATGCTGCTACTGCTTCTGCTGCTGCTGCTGTGTGTATGGGTGTTTGTGTGTGCACGTGTGTGTGTGGGGGTGGGGGTGTGTATGAGAGAGAGAGAGAGAGAGAGAGAGAGAGAGAGAGAGAGAGAGAGAGGAGGGGGAGGGAGGGAGAGAGAAGGGTGGGTCAGGGAAGAAACCTCTTTTAGAGAAATCAAAACTTCCTGCCTACTCAATCTTAAGAACCTTTTTTTTCTTTTTATTAACTTGAGTATTTCTTATTTACATTTTGAGTGTTATTCCCTTTCCTGCCTTTCCCGGTTTCCGGGCAAACATCCCCCTAGTCCCTCCCCCTCCCCTTCTTTATGGGTGTTCCCCTCCCAACCCTCCCCCCATTGCCGCCCTCCCCCCAACAGTCTAGTTCACTGGGGGTTCAGTCTTAGCAGGACCCAGGGCTTCCCCTTCCACTGGTGCTCTTACTAGGCTATTCATTGCTACCTATGAGGTCAGAGTCCAGGGTCAGTCCATGTATAGTCTTTAGGTAGTGACTTAGTCCCTGGAAGCTCTGGTTGCTTGGCATTGTTGTTCATAAGGGGTCTCGAGCCCCTTCAAGCTCTTCCAGTTCTTTCTCTGATTCCTTCAACGGGGGTCCTATTCTCAGTTCAGTGGTTTGCTGCTGGCATTCGCCTCTGTATTTGCTGTATTCTGGCTGTGTCTCTCAGGAGCGATCTACATCCGGCTCCTGTCGGCCTGCACTTCTTTGCTTCATCCATCTTGTCTAATTGGATGGCTGTATATGTATGGGCCATATGTGGGGCAGGCTCTGAATGGGTGTTCCTTCTGTGTCTGTTTTAATCTTTGCCTCTCTATTCCCTGCCAAGGGTATTCTTGTTCCCCTTTTAAAGGAGTGAAGCATTCACATTTTGATCATCCGTCTTGAGTTTCATTTGTTCTAGGCATCTAGGGTAATTCAAGCATTTGGGCTAATAGCCACTTATCAATGAGTGCATACCATGTGTGTTTTTTAAGAACCTTTTTTAACCCACCAAGTCACTGCACATATATTGTTGGATGTGTATCCTACCACTTTTAAGAGTAAGGTACAAGGTCCCAGGTGTCACACTCCCCAAGAAAACTGACTCTTTCTCTCCCTAAAGCTGTCAATTGCCCATGCCTCATCAGGTAGGGGGTGGGACTTTCCACCTTTCTTCTCCTTCTGAAGATTTTGTCTGGCTTGTGCTCGTACAGAAGTCCAGCTGCCCTATATGTGGAGACACAACTTTTCCTTGTAGCTATCTTCCAGCTCTGCCTTTTATTCTCTTTCCATCTCACCCCAATTCTGCAATGAGTGACACAGATACTCCAGCAAGGACTGAATGTTCTAAAGTCCCTTATTCTCTACACCTTGGTCAGTTATGGGTATCTGTGTTACCCATCATTACTGCAAATAGAAGTTTCTTTTCTGATGAGGGTTGAGAGGTGAATTAATATAAACATGTAATGATGAGACATTAGCTTTATACTATGTCCATTTAGCAGAATAGCAGGAGTGGATTTTTCTAGCATCTAGGACATGTCTAGCCACAGGTACTCAGCTCTGAGGACAGGGTCACGTATGAGTTTCACTTTCGGAAACAAGTCTAAACTCAATCATTTTGTCAACTATCTAGCTTCTCAGGTGTTATAACAGTCATGAAGAAGTGGAGATTGGGATGAAGGAGAGACTGGCATTCTTAAGAAAGCAAAGCTAGGATTAAAACTGAAGTAAGTAAACATTAACATTCTTCCTCTCTGGTCCTATCTATTCACATTCAAGCTAATTACATTATCTGATATCTAAAATCCCACCCAGATCAAGAGCAATTTTGCTTTCACAAATTGCTAAATGAGTAAGCCTCTCATAAAATGTCCTTTTCCATTTTGTACAGGCTTAGTCCAGAGAGCACAGGCAGGAAGTTGGGTGTGAGGAAACGCCTGGCTCTGCAGAGGAGTGGTAAGCACTCAGGAAGCTGTACTTCTTATCTGAGCCAAGTGAGGCTTTAATAACACATCTCCTAATCTCAGAATTTTATTTTGGATCTTCTAGAGATACATGATAATTATCTATCTTCTATGCTATTTTTGTACTAGTTCATTATAGCAGTAACAGAAAATTTACATGCTACACAGACCAGATACAGACTTTAATCTCTACTCTCTTGTACTAACACAATAACATAAAACTTTTCTAATACCACAAAATTATTTGTATATAGCATTCTTATAGCTTAAATAATAACACATTAACTATGTGGTTTATTATTATTATTTTGTTAACTCAGTATTCACACAAATGCATTTTGTTGGATTTTAATGAAGAAAATTCACAGTGCCATTTGATTTATTTTCACTGTGCCTTAGGACTTAGCCTTCTCTATGTCCTGGATGAGTTGATCCAACATTTCATCAGTTGACATAATTGCTAAAAAAAAAAAGCTATATTATAATATCAGAAATACTGAGAAAGGTATCAGGGACACATGGAGGTTAAGCAAACTGCTGGGGAAACAAATGGTAGGTCTTCAAGGAACAAAGGTGTTCTAGCTCCTTGATGGAAACTAATATATTCTAGGTAGTTTCAGTATATGTTATAGTCTTCTCCTTGCCCTTTTAGGATCTCATTTTCTCCAGGGTAAGTCACTTGTGGTCTTTCAAGATCCAAAAGAATTATATGGAGGATTCCAGAAATAAATAACTCAAATTTTAATTGCTTACATTCTGATTAACATTGGGAAATTCGACTGTCCTGTTTCATCCAATAAGGAACAAGAACCATCCTTTGTCCACAGTGTTCATGTCATATCTGGTACCTGCCCATTAGTCAATCAGCAGCAGCTTTGGCTAGCTCATAGTCTTCTCACAGTATCACAGTGCTTACAGCCTGGTGACCCTCATTTACTTAATAATACCTCCAAAGTACATGAATACTCATGTGCACAAAGTACATGAGTAAGGACATGAGGGGATCTTGTGGCATGTAGCAGAAGCAATGACAATTGCTGGCACAGTATGACAGCATTGTAGGACAGGTGATAAAGCCAAACTTTGTACAGAATAAAGAACCTATGTGGTGGCATAAGAAAAAATTATGGTGAGAGGCACCACTATACAATGTTCTCAGGAAATATTGTCATAAGTGACCTACTTTGTTATTTGCTGTTGTTAATGTCACACATTACCTCACTCGTACATCAGTGTTATCCTAGGGACGTAAGTGCAACGGCAGAGTGGAATGGATGGTGAGCATCGATGCTACCTGTGGTTCCGTGTAGCTACTCACTCTTGCAGTGTATTCTTTGCAGATGTGAGGACACTGCTGCAATCACGGAATTCACATCTATATTTATCCACCACTAAACACAGATACCATGGCTTCTGACAAAGAAGAACATTATGAGGATTTTAAATATTTAGCAGTAGCCTTCCGGGCAAAACAATTGCATTGTCATAAAAATGTCACTGCTTCTAAAAACAACTAAAAAAAGACAACATTGGATGATGAGGGATATTTTTGTCACAAAGTAGTATAAGAATCATAGCATATATATGGCAATCAATCTTAAAACTCCACCATTTTCAAGAGAAAAGAAACAAATCACATGACACCTTCTCTTATATTGGGGCACAGTAAATATTTATGATCCATTTTGTGTATAACTAAGTTAGGAAAAAGAGGTCCAAAGGGCTTTCCAAAATGGTATTCATGTCACAGAATGACAAATACTTGGAAAGGCCTGAATATCAAGTTAAGTGTGAACTTTAATTAAATATGAGTATTATGATAATTATTAGAATACATCTTCTCAATTTTTATTCAAATTGAAAACTATTCAATTCACTAAGAAAGCAATCTGTAATGTCACTGAGAACCAAGGTAATTGCTTATTAATATCTGTGAAATTTTTCATTTAACTCTACTAAAGCATGTTTTACAAAGACTATCCAACTTCTGTCTTCAAAATTAGCCACATATTCAGTATATATTTAACGTAGGACTCTGTGTTGTAAGGCTTGAGCCCAGTGGTCAGATATTTGAGATATAGCACCGGAAAGACCAAACTACGTTAACCATAAACACATACACACAGGAGTATGACCTGCATAATTTCAGACTGCACGGAGTACACATTTGCAAACCGCAAGGAGTAACTTATTTTGCTTGACTTTGCTTGTCCATGAAATTAAATATAATCCATAGGAAATGGACAAAACAAAGACTGCAACTAAAAATAGATTAGATATCAAAATCTTTAGCACTCCTGTACAAGAATGAGAAAAAGCAGACATGCTTTCTTTAACCTGATACTGTTTACTGTGCTTACTTCTTCCAAAGAGCAGAACGTTGCTTTGTGGAGCCTGACGAGCCAGCCTTTCTCTTCAGTACTCACCTTGTATGAGCCTAAGGGTGTCTAGAGAGACCGCCTAGCCTTAGCCTGTAGAGTGTTCTATACGTGAGTACTGTCTTTGAACAGATGATGTGAATTGCCTAACCTTCTAACTCTCTAGACATTTTTTAAACCACCAAGTCTGTTTTGGTTTCCATTATCTTTATTAAAGCAGCATTTATTGTGTAAAATTTTACCAGTGAAGTCCAATATGAGTAAGTCAGCAAACTGTGTTTGTTGGGTTTCTTTACTGGGACCTGGGTCCACACCTCATTTCTGTTGAGTCAGATGTAGGAGCCTGTGCTAAGGGTGCTTACATTCTAAATGTTTCAGCAGCTTTTTTCATGGATTTTCAGTGCTTGAGAAGAACTGTCTTCACACATCATAAAACAAAACGATGGAACAAAAATAAACTGCACCAAACTGCAATAGATATGAGTTGTACTGAATAACAAAAATAGCTAAAATTTGCAAATATTTCAAGAGAAAATAATTACACAACACGGTGGAGGCTCTTAGTCTTTACTTTCAGCAAAAGTACCTCAGACTCTCCACACACTGAAGCACCTCTAGAGGTGTATGTTCATGGTGCTCATGGCAGAGCACAAAGCTCTGGGAAAAGCTTCCTGCATTTGACCCAGTTCTGGTGCCCATCTGCCACTTCACTTTTAACTACCTCAGCTGCCTCATTTGTCAAATGTTATATTACAATGAACACAACATAAGTTAATACATGTAAAGTGCTTAGAACTGTGCTTGACCTCATGATACCTAGCTCGTTAAGTGTTGCAACACGGATAAACATGATAGATGTCCTCTCTCCTTGTGGCTTGTAGCCAGGTATTTCATCACACACTTAAGAACGGGATAAAGGCTACACAAGACTAATACATCAGAGAAGGTGGCTGGTTGGGTTTGGAGATGCTGGAAGAATGAAAAGGGGGAGGCATGGAGGCGAGTCAATACAATGGCAATAATGGACATATGGGGAGGGGAGTCTGGGTATGTGGCACATTCTTATCTTGTGAGGGAAATGAGAGTTGGGCCAGGCAGAAAAGAAGACAGATCAGTATAGGATTAGAGAAATTGTCTTATAAGATTTTTATTGAGGAACAGAGAATCTCCTGGTGATTAGAGGATATCTGCTGAATTGAAAGACATGTCTCATGAACATGTGTGCCTCTAAAGGCAGGGAAGGACTGGTCAACCAACAGTAGAAGCTGTTGACTCTGATAAACAGTCATTGACAAGGGGAGAGGGGGAGTGTGGTTATGTTCTGAGAAGCTAATTACCACAGCATCTCACACTTTTATTTTTGGAGAAAGCTTAATCGCAAAGCAAATTGTGGGTAAAACTATTCATTCTTGATTTTAAGCTATAGAATATTGAAACCTCTTAACAAACCTTCTGCAATGTCTTTCTTTTTATGTGTGTGTATTCTCTATTTTTTAAAACTTTATTTTTTTTATTATTATGGTGCAGGGAGCAATGGTTCTTCTTGCCACTATGGGCATGTGAGAATCACTGGGCAGCTTTGCAAATCAGATCTCATTTAAGCTGTACATAGGGTCCAGAGATTAATGTCAGTTCATCACTGGTGTCCCAAGCACCTTTGTTTGCGGATTCATCTTACCATCCCACTCTATCTTTCTGAGAGTCTCACACAGCCTAGAGTAGCCTTGAAACGCTATGTAGTTAAAAATAATATTAAATTCCTGGATCTGCCTCCACCAGCATCTGAATGATGAGGTGCAGGGGGATGTGACCACAGCGCATTTTATTACACACCGTTATAGAAAAGCAAAATACATGCATGTAGGGCTTCTCGCCCATATGAACATTAAACTGTGACAGTACAACATTAAGGAGAGTAACCATAAGAACTTATGCAGAATAATAGATTTGCTATGACCAATAACTCTTTTTTTCTGTGAATACTATCCAAAAATATATATGCTAAGACCTTGAAACTAATAACTTTAATGAAGCACGCTCCTGGGGCTCAGTGGTTAGAAACATTCATTGTTTTGGCAGAGGACCTGGGTTCACTTCTCAGCATTCCTGTGTGACTCAAAAACATCTCTAACTATAATTCGAGGGGATCCACCTAGCATGCACACAGTTTACAGAACTACATACACGTAAAGATAAATCTCCAGTGACTACTTTCCCCTTCTGAGTGAGACTCACGCACCCTCCTTTGGGCCTTCCTTATTATTTAGTTTCATCGGGTCTATGGAATGTAGCATGCTTTTCCTGCTCTTCCTATGACTGATATCCACTTATAAGTGAGTACATGCCATACAAATCTTTCTGGGTCTGGGTTACCTCTCTTGGGATGATATTTTTCTAGTTCTATCCATTTGCCTGCAAATTTCATGATATTCTTGATTCAAACAGCTGCATAGATTTTCATTGTGTGGTGTACCACATTTTCCTTACCCATTCTTCATTTGAGAATTCATTTGAGGTTGCTTCCACTTCCTGGCTATTGTAAATAAAGCTTCTATGACCATGGAAGTGTCCTTGTGGTATAGTGAAGCATCTTTTGGGTATATGCCCAGGAGTGGTAGAGCTGTGTCCTGGGGTAGAGCTATTCCCAATTACCCGAGAAACCATCAAGTTGATTTCCAAAGTAGTTGTACAAGTTTGTAAAGTGAAGAAATAGATAAAACAAAACAAAACAATTAAATAAATCTCTATTTAAATGTGCTGCTTAAAGACCATTGAAAGTTGCTAAATATACCCAAAGCTTTTCTAAGGCATATTACATAAATACATTTGAAGTACACATTTTACTGTTCTTCAAACCATTCTTTAAGTTATCCTTGTTTATATTTATTTTGTAGGAATTATGATTGCTGGGGGACAGCCCCAACAGGATCAGGTACTGAGGTGGGACAGAGCATCAGATGAAAGCCAAAAACTAATAGACTCTGGTCTTTAACTTATCGGGGGGCTAAAAGCTGATGCCTTTCATAATTTCGCAGAGAAATGAAAAGACAGCAAGAAAGCAAGAAAGAAAAAAACAATTGTGTCTGTGTCTGTGTGTGTGCACCCATGAATACACATGCAAAATGGCCTTTCCTGACCTCCTGTTTCATCAGTTCCACAAGTGCACATGCAACCTTATATACATACACATATATACCTGCAGATCTTGTATGTATACATATAGACAGACATATATATCCATTTGGTTGGTACAACAGAGGTCAACAGCCATGCTTCATTTTTTTTTCTCTCAGGCTTTTTATATCATCTTACAAAAAACTTCTTTATAAAATTACCTCACAGATAAAATGTTACATAAAAGAGGTAGTTACAGAAAGTTCATGGCAGCGTTTCGTTCTACAAGCTCATTGTAAGTTTAAACCAATAGTTTCACATGGCCTTACTTTATCATAGTGCACACATATGGCCTCATCTTTGGACCTGACCCACAATGAATGTTTTTTTCTTGATCACAAATTCATCCCAAGCCTATATCTCTTCTTAGTGCAATTTATGAAAGCTCATTGTATTCCTAAGTATGTATATATAGCCTTTACTTACTACTCTGGGAGGAGGGACCACATTTTATTCTTGATTCTAACATTATTATATTTTTTGACAAAACAACTAAAACAATCTCCTTAAATTTTTTTCCTAAAAATTATTTGAATAAAATCAGGAATTCCATAGTCATTAATTCTACTAAACACCATCAATATGGGAAAGTTCATCTTTATGTTGATATGCAGCAAATTTGCCTGATAGGGTAGACTATCACCCAGGAAGTACTCACACCAAGCTATAGGCAGTTAGAGTCTCCTGGTGTCCACTCACACCAAGCCAAATAAATGAGGAGTGTGTCAGTGACAAACATGAGAAAGCACATCAGTAACAAGAAGTAATCTTGGGACGAAGCCTCTGGTGCTGTCCCTCCCCACATCAAACCCATTGAAGCCGAGCAAGACATTGGGCTCCCTCCAGAAAGCTCACTTGCCTACTGTAGCTCTTCCTGCATGGCGTCTGTCATTATGCTAGCTTGACTCATCCAAGAATTCTATGATTCTCTTCTTTTGCAGTAAGGAAGAAATGGCCAAGACCACCACTTGTGGGTCTAAACTGATGCATGAATCTTTTAAGTAGGAATACAGAAATGACATCTTTGAAAAATACAGCATCCTTACAATGTTTTACATGATTTACAATGTTACATGAAAAACAGATATCAGTGTATGTTTATAGATCAAGCCTTTCACATAACATGGTAAATCTTGCTCACTTATGACTTTCTAGCATATTCATTAATAATAAGCAGCATGAAACAAAACAGAACAGAAATGTTTAACAAGTTATGTTTTAGTCTGAGCAAAAGGGAAACACCAGAGTTTCCCTAAATTTAAAAACTTGAAAAAGAAGTTTATCATGTCAATTATTTGGTAGGAGAGTCAGTAAAAATGGTAAACTCAGAGTTTGCATTCCAGTAATGTCAAGATTTGAAGAAGTGAAGGCCAGATGGACAGGGGAAAGGTCTTATTTTCATTTGTTTTCAAAGTACAGATGTCCTTATTTTGATAGAAATGGGTGCTTCATGAAATCTGATTCCCTGTGAATGGTTTAGGTTCTTTCTGTTTCACAGACTGAAAGAATGGCTTCTGAAATAAACTTGCATTGTTAAGCATATGCAATAATGAAGGTCTTCAAATGAAAGCATTTTCATCACAGGCAACAGAACTTTCTCAACAAGGTGTCAATGCACCAAGTTTATGGCAGCTCCCGTGTAATTCCTGTGGGCCTTTTTATTATCTAAACCAAAGGCTTCCTTCACTTTCTGCTGGGCAGACAAAAGGATCTTGGCATATATGATCATCTCTGAATAGAAACCCCACCAATCATAGCTCCGTCCATGATCACTGGGCCAGAATAAAGAGGAAATCTCCCTCTTTTTTTTCCTTTTTTTTTTTTTTTTCGGAGCTGGGGACCGAACCCAGGGCCTTGTGCTTGCTAGGCAAGTGCTCTACCACTGAGCTAAATCCCCAACCCCTGGAAATCTCCCTCTTAAGTGATCTGTAATAAGGAGCTAAATGGAATATTCTAAACAACCAGTGGCTGCATGAAACAGAAGTATGTGCCTCCAAAATGAAGACCACGTCCCTATAGACATTTGGTACCCACATCAGCCTATCACAGTCAGGAGAAAATGTCACAACCTCTGAGATCTGTAATTGAAGATGAAGAGCTGACAGAAGAAGTGATAGAGTAACAACACACAGATCTGACATAAATAACCAGAGTGGTCAATAAGGAACCCATGTAATTGTGAGGTTTTCATGCGAAGTTCAGCCAATTAAAGGTAGTTCCTTTATGGCACAAGAACTCAGCTCAGATACAATTAAAATCTCATTTCCCTTTCAAAAATAGGATTGGAAATTAGGAGCATTTAAATTTTAAAGATTGAGTGTTATTATTGTGAATCAGCTAGCAGGAGCTGATCAAACATAATCCCAGTAAAAATTTATTTCAGTGCATATTTTGAGGGAAAACTCACTTCAAATAAAAAGACAATAAGGATTCAGGGAAATGCCTGATACTGGAAAACCTTTTTTAAAAAATACAATTTATTTTATTTTAGGATCACAGTAAAAGGTGAAAATAGGATGCAATTTTCCTGTGAATCCCCTGTCTCCATCTACCCATAACTGCCATTGTTCAGCTCCCTTCACATGCATTTCTCATACCTGAGGAGATCACAGGTGTATAGGCCCTGTGTATTGCACAGGTCTAGATAAACTGAACATGATATATGTCCTCTCTCTTCTTTCTCCCTTCCCCTCTTTCTTAATCAGAATGCCATACTTGTTTCTATTTCCAGGACTCAAACTAGTCCTCATAACCAATAATCTACTATGCCTTCTGACCCCGAGCATCCTTGGTCATTTGTTCTTTAAATAAATTTCTTACAACTGTGTAAATTCTTAAATTATTTTCATTGACTATTATTGTTCACACTCTATTGACCTAGTATATGTTAAATTTAGAAGTGCATTATGTTCAAAAAAGGAATTTCTGATTTTTAAGCCTCCTCCAGCTTTATACGAAACCTATAATTTGCTGACATTAGCAAACCACATGCTTACATGGCCACGGGAATTGTAGATACCATGAACAATTTTCTTGAGTCCTAGTTGATGGTTTTTCAAAACATGATGTTTATACATGCCCTTTATACTAACAACACCCAGTTTCACGTACATGCTCAGTATTTAAAGTTAAGGATAGCAATATCTGAACACATAAATATATAGATTAAATCTTTTGTAGAAGTTGACAAATTACTGTTCCAGTATGAATTATCGCTGGGATTATGGAAAAGGTAGCAGACTTTCTAATCTAAAATACAAACATTCAATTTACTTTGGCGTACAGCGATTCACTTTTATGTTTAAAGAATGACACATTTATGTTTTAAAATACTATTTCAAATTCTCAATGATACCTTTTAAAATGAATAACATTAAATTTAAGGCAAATTTAAGATTAATAGGGTCTTTTGATAATCAAATATGCTTCAATTACTATATGAAAAATAAACTAGTTACAGTTGAACAGCATTTATAATATATAATATATAGCATATTATATATTACAAATTATATATTACATATTATATATTATACATTACATACTGCATAATACCTATTATACATGTAGATATCATGTACATACCATATACATAAAATGTAGAAAAGAAAATGTAAAAGATGTGATTTATATGGCAGAAGTTAATCAGAAGCGAAGACTTAAAAGTAGTGAAAGTATAGCAAATAATTTACCTGTGCAGTGCTTGTCTCTGAAGGACATCTGCATTTCCCTCTCAGAGGATCGGAGAAAGTCAGCAAGGAGGAGTCAGAAAAAAAGTAAAAGGGAGCAGTTGGGGATGAATGCCGGGAACCTGTCTTCTCACTAACTCACTACATCTGTGTTTACCTCACATCTGGCACAAAATTGGCTTCATCACCATTTCATCATACAACGGGGAGGGGCTCATTAGGCCCCACTCCTCACCGAGGAACTTCAGGTAGTAAATGGGTGCATTATACTCATGGAGTGAGAGATAGGAAAACAGAGTAGGATGCAGCAATCTGGGAAGAAGTTTTCAAACAGTAGGAAGAGAAAGGGAAAGGCAGGGAAAGCCTCAATATTTACATGTTATGGAATTGTCAAATAATAAAATGTTGATTTTACTCAAAAATAAATATTCATAGCAGGCAAATTATTTGCTTAAGGCTTTAATTGATTTTTAAAAAGTATTGGTCTATATAATTAGGATAAAAAAAGTAAAACTATTCATATCAGCTAAACTGTAGTTTAACTAGTTCATTTAGTTGTATCAGGGAGAACAGAAATGTGACTGGAGCTTAGAGCTCTGTGGAACACTGTTAGGATTATAACACTCTGTTTCAAAGAATCCATCTGTCCTCCAACTACCCAATATTTGTTCCTTGCAAAGATGCAGCTTAATCTATCATTGTTTATTCTGATAAGGACGCATATTTATGTCACTACCTATAAACACCGGTAGTATAAAGCAAGTCTTGTACAAGAGTTCTTTATAATAAATAGTTCATTTACATAAAACTATCAGAAATGAGGAGTCTTGATCTTATTGATCTCTAAATGTTAACCTTACCCTGTCCCGACCATGCAGTGGAGATGTATTTCTTGGAAAATATGGTAGTAGCTATGACCAGCTGGACAGCAGACAAAGGGTATGGGCCTAATGGCATGGGCCTAGGGCAGGAGTTGAGAAAAGAAAGCATATAGACTACAGAGTTACATGTAAAATACAAAAAATAGTAAAACTTCTAGGAGAGTAAGAAAGTAACCTTCAAAACAAAGAGTTTGGCCATCACTTTCTAGACCACCATCAAAATCACAATCCATGAAAGCAAACCATAAATGCTTCTTTGATCTCTGTTACATCTTTTGTTCTACACAGACTAGAAACAAAGACAACCTGTGAATTAGGGGAACATTAGTGAATTCTAAACCATAAATGTGACTTAGAGATATTTAGAGACTCAGAAGTAAAACAACAAAACACAATGCCAAAGCAGACCTCCAAAGAAGGCCTCCATGGAGAACATGGAAATGTCAATAGCTGTTAGAAGACTGTGAACTGTAATCACCATTATGTCACTACCTCGTAGGTGAGACAAAATGCAGATATGGGCAATAGGAAGTGTTAGCAAGGGTTCTCAGTAAGTTACTCAGAGGGCAAAGGTAACACTCCCAGTGGTAGTTTCCATTATTAGAGTGCAGCACCAACTTCTCTCCCAGGGCATTCCCAACGTTAGGCTCGAGCAAGGAGAGCAGTTATGGGTCCAGTGCCTTCTGCACCTTTCCACTTGCTCATGGGCTCCCCCTTTCCTTTATTATCCCTTACTTTATATCCATCTTCTATCTGTGCTCCAACAATTCAAGTTCAAGCATAAGCAAAAAGACAACGGACTTCATATATAGAATAACTAATCAGCTACCAAAATAGCATGCGGGAAAATCGCTTTTACAGAGCCATGTTCTCCACTGCATTTCAGTGGCTATTGATCTTTCTACACTATTCCAAATCTCGTTCCAAGGTGAGTAAATTATTTCTAACTTTAGTTTTACAAAGTGTCTAATAATTTAAGCTGAAACCATCCTTCTGGCCTTGGAGAGAATATAATAAAATCCAAGCACTTCTGCCTTTTGATGAAAGGATTTCTACAGAATGACAACACTTACTCCTAATAGCCCCGAGGCCCTTTTACTGAGAATGCAAGTTCATGCCAGCTCCTGGCTAGCTGATTAATCTCTTGTGGTTGTGCACTGGGTATCTAAAAGGAAATGTTAAAAATGAAACCCATTTTTACCCTAGCGAATGCTACTATTTCTCTACTTCCCATATTTCCTGAATTCTGCTGGAAACAAGGAGCATGTGTGGCTGTGCTGAGGTGAGGAACTATCCATTAGTGCTGCAGCCAGTGCTGCAGAGGGAGGAGAGGGCCAGTGCATGCATGTCTTTGCTGTTGTGTCCTCAGGAGGCCTTCTGCTCTAACTCTGCTCCCTTTGCTACATCTGTTTGGGTGATCACAACAACCTCTCAATACTATGGTCTTATATGGAGACATGGGTACAGGCAGTGAGAGAATGAAGAAAGGACACACAGGCACACAAACACACACACACACACACACACACACAGAGAGGGGGAGAGAGGGAGAGAGAGAGAGAAGCAGAGAGACAGAGAGACAGAGAGACAGAGATAGAGAGACAGACAAAGAAACAGAGAGACAGACAAAGACAAAGACAGACACAGAGACAAAGTCAGAGAGACAGACAGAAAAGGCTTGGATTGGGTAGAGCTGGCTCTCTGATGAAGAAGCTACAGACCCCCAGAAGCTAGAATGTTTATAGGACACAGCTGGTCAGAGGGGCAGGGTTACTGTTCGTGTGTACAAACAGAAGAAGGAGGCTGGTTTAACCAGGCTCAGGAGGAACAGTCACTGCATGATCATGGGGGTGGAAGAAAGCTAGAGGGCATTTTCAGCACACTGCCAATTTCTCTTTCAGAGCAGAGGAAGGCTTTGCCACCTCTCTGAGCCTCACTGTGGGAAGGCCTTGTCACTTTCCAAGGGACTGGGGTTGTTACCATGGCCATGCTGTGCTAAGGGAGGGAGCCAAGGCAGACACTGAAATGTGTTGGATTCTTGGAGATTATTTAAGAGATGGGATATAGAAACATAAGCTAATTTTTCTACAATGTAGAGGCTCAGAAACTGTCAAGAAAGTGGTGGGTGATGATGTATTCCTTTAAGGGTTTTCTAAGAAATTTCCAGTCTGCCTGCCCAGAATAGAGCAAACATGGCACCCGGGATGTCCCTTGTTTTCTATATCCTACTTTCTCCAGCTCTTTCCTCTCCATTCAGTCCTATAAGCTATTATTAGATAAGCTGTCATGAAAGTCTGTACTCAAAAGGATACTTACACACACACACACACACACACACACACACACACACACACAGAGAGAGAGAGAGAGAGAGAGAGAGAGAGAGAGAGAGAGAGAGGAGAGTTAGTTTTAACTGATAGCTTTCTCTGAGAAAAAAATCTCTGTTGACAATGAAAAGTTCTCCTCCCCCCATTCATAAACTGAAGCAGAGGATTTGTATCAATGCATACACGTGTCAACTCCCTTACATTGGTCCATAAGGTTTTTTTTCCACCTTCAAACTTAATATATTTTGGTCACTTGATTTCTGACTGTGCTTATGAATCTGTCTTGCGCAATCGTTCCCTTTAAATCGGTGGAGGAAGGGAGTCTCATAACATTCAAGTACCAAGTAAAGCATGCAAGGACCAGGAAGTAAACGGAATTTATAAGACTCAAAGTTCTTAAAATTTTCAAGATTTACAAGGGTCTTCTCCAGGATTTTATTGTAGTAACAACTGCTTGTCAGAAGGAACTCTAACTGACTGGCTGAGCTGCCTGTAAGCAGTGCCCAGAGCTTGAGCTGTCATCCATATTGCTGAGGGACTTCTGGTAACTTCTTGGACACCCTGGCTTCTGTAAGTCACACTCATTCATGTCCCTGTCAGAAACTCAGTAGACTTCCTAGTTCCCAACGCTGCAGTGGAGGTGCTTCTTTGGTTTGTCTTCATTTTTCTATTTGTTTCTATCTCCCCAGAGAGCATCATGCAAACGTTTACTCAACATATTCCTTCATTATAGCCATAAAATGTAGGCGCCAAATATCAATGGTGTTGATTGAGGCAGGACATCTAATCACATTACAATCAGCATATGCTCTGAGCTATGCAAATTGGAGCATTTCCATAGGATCTTTCAAATTTGAACTGACAGAACAAAGTATAAGTGTGTGTGTGTGTGTGTGTGTGTGTGTGTGTGTGTGTGTGTGTGTGTGGTTGTTGTTATTGTTTTGATATTTTGTTTATGTAGTTTCTGGTTCTAAGAGTCTGGAAACACTTCAGTCAAATCCTATGTCTGAGAAACAAATGAAGGTCAAAGCAGAGACAGAAGTATTGATAACCTTGTAATTAGGAGAGTGTGCACAAGCACGACAAAGTTAATGTGTGCATCTTTACTCCCCTTTACTCTGCTGCTTTAACCCCCGCCTCACAAAGCGCTTATGTTAAAGTTAGTGAATTTGTTCCAGCGCTGAAGCTGCAGGTGGTCTATAGCTTAATCAAGGTGCTAATTGGCTGGCACTAAGTGTGCTTTGAGGTTATTGTGGCAGATGGAACCCAATGAATATAGAATTCTGTTATACAAACTATAGATGTAGTTAAGCTTTCTACATCTGTGCGACATTTTTTTTCAAGTAGACATGGGTGATAAAACACCTGCTACTGAATTAACACCCTTTGTAGTCATTCACAAAGTTAGGTTGTTCTCAGACCTGCTCTGCCAACTGAAAATGTTGAGATTGTGATGCTATTCTGGGAGCCTCATCTTTCCTCTTGTTTCCCAAGCAACATGTGAAAAATACTCAGGTCTCGCTATTGAAAGTCTATGGGAATGATTAACAAATGAGGAACAGGACTGAGAAATAAATGCTATACCTAAAATCTGGACTCAAAAATCCCATGAGATTAAAAGCAGCTGTTGACTGAAGCTTTTCAGGTAGACAATAGCAAGTTTTTAAGTCTGGTCCATCCTTCACTCAAGATAACACATCTCCTATGACCCAACAATTCACTATCGAGCGAATGGAGGCAATATACAGAAACAAATAATTGAGTTTTCAAGCTTTCAGGTTTTCCTTGCTCCAGATGAATGCATTTGGGGGTGACTTGCACCGCTCAGGGTAGACATTGCAGATGTCTGTGCTAAGGGAGCTCGTGGTCTAGATTTTACCAAGGCAGACACTGAAAATAGGTGGGGTTTTGGAGAGTCTTTAAAAGATGGGATATAGAAAATAAGCTTCTAATTTTTCTACAACATGGAGACTCAGAAACTAGTTGAGTAGTGATGTATTCCCTTGAGGGTTTTCTAGAAATTTCCTGTCTGCCTGTCACAGGATCACAGGTCCAAAGGACCAGAACAAACCACCCACCACAGTAGCCATCACTGATTCTTTGGTTCATTTCTTCACTGGGTAAAGAATTACAAGGTGAGAAGTTTGCAGTCAACAAACCAGTCAGGATTTACCAGAATAACCACACACTCAGCTCACAAAGGCCCTCCCATGCTTGGGGTAGAGTATCCTAAATTGAAGCACCATGATCCTTTGTGCCTCCCATTTGGGCATTTACATATTTTTTTTACAGAGTATGGAAT
Organism: Rattus norvegicus; assembly: GCF_021556685.1. Lineage (NCBI taxonomy): Eukaryota > Metazoa > Chordata > Mammalia > Rodentia > Muridae > Rattus > Rattus norvegicus. The sequence continues at coordinate 86,772,178 of NC_141542.1, read as the reverse complement.
AGAAATAAGTCCCATTTCTCCTTCTTGAATTGAACCAGGCATGATGCATTTTGAGTCACTTTAACTGACAACGACGACCTATTTGGATGAGGTAAGGGTGAAGACTTTTGAAATTCCCAAGAAGAAAAAAAGCCATCAAGTGAGAATAAATCTATCAAAAGACAAAGCCAGAAGTAGGTCATCCTGGATAAGAGTGATCACACATCCAGGACCTCTCTCCTTAGAAACCTATTTGAAAGATAATTGTTCTCCAGTCTTCCTTTACCACAAAGGGTAGCCTAGTAGTAGAAAGTCATAAACAGGGTTGCAAAAAAAAAAAAGAAAGAAAGAAAGAAAGAAAGAAAGAAAGAAAGAAAGAGAAGAAAAGAAAAAGAAAACATAGTATGCTTTTAGCCAAAGATCCTAGGAAAGGAGGAAGAAACAAATGTGTTAGAAATAGCTCTGGTGGCAGAGCTGTCAGGGCAGTGATGGCACAATCCCAGCCCACAGAGAGCTTCCCTAACCAACGCAGGGCTCCTTGAAGGACAGGAAATTCAAGCCCAGAGGAAAAAACGGAGGCATAGAGCAGACAAAATTCCCTAGCTGCATCACAACCAGACCAGTGAAGCAGCAAGCATAGCCCTATACAGACGACCAGAGCCATAAGTACTGAATAACTATTTGGCAGCATTTTTCTAGTTGGTCCCCTTTCTAACCTTATCTACACATTCGCATCCAGCCAATCAGAGAGCAGATGGCACAGAAGACTCACTGAGAGCTCCATGGAAGAGAGAGAATGACGATTGCTGACGATGGACTTCCATGTTCCGGGTGCCTGGAGCTTCAGCTTCTTGGCAGGGAACTCACCCAACCATCCTCCCGGACTGCCTCTGCCTTCAAGCCCCCATGCTTCAGCTACTGCTAGGCATCTCTTCCTGTAGCTAATGTTGGCCATTGGGACCAGCCAGAAGACCTGCTGCTCCGTTACCTTCTGTTGGTGGCCTGCCTTATGTAGTTGTGTTCTCAGTTGACACCCTGAAGCCCGAGTGCTTCCTGGTGGTGTCACACTTCTCAGACCTGTAAGAGTCTAAACGAGCATCATGCTGCTACTCAGAGTTCAAACCTGTCCCGTTTAAATGTCAGATCTTGAATGGCAATCTGTTTAAAGTCATCTAACTCATATATGGTTATTAATGTCATGTTACTAACAAAGACAAGCAGAGAAAGCATGATCAGAGACAGGAGAGGGTTTCTACCAGATGTCTCACGAGAAAGACAAATAACATTTTTCCCCAGTTTTATTTATCACAGACCTGGTATATAATGTTGTCATACTTGGTCATTGGTGGCTTTCTGTATTGTCCCTTTGTTTATCCAGCATGAAGAATATGATTAAGCCACAGGCTCTTAAGAATCATCTCATCTCTCAGACTCATGTTCCCTAACCCCATCTGCTCTACTACCTTAATCCAGAGAACTGGGACTCTTGTCATTCCTCATCATAGCTGTATTTTCCTCAGATTTTCTTCCTGTCTTTTGTACAACTTTCTGAGGATATATGAGTATATGATTCTGCTAGGCTTCATCTATGAAGCATGTTGATTCTGCTTACGTTTTTTTCTGCAGCCTGTTACATCATGCTTGGGACTTGCTTACTGCAGACGCATTCAATTTGCCTCCACAGATTTACTGCAGGGAAGAGAAAGGCTATAAGCAACCTTGTTTGTATCTGACAAAAAAGAGGAGGATTTTCAGACAAAATCACTTTACGACACAATAAGAGGAATTATACAAAACAATATACATGTGCTTTCCAAAGCATTTGCACGGATTTTTGTTTAAAGAACCTATGCATAAAAGACCCTGAGGACTCACATCCTCTTAATCACTTGGTATAATGAGCTTTTTATTTTATGTTTCCAATCAAATGAATGTAAAATAGAGCTCATTATAGCATGATATGTAATTCTTTGATCATTATTGAGTCCAAATTATCTCTTCATATGTTTATTGGCTATCTATCTGCTTCTCTGTAGAGTATTATTCACAGTTTAGACCCATTTTTATCTGTTAAACTGTCTGTTCTTTTGTTTTGATTTGAAGCATTTATTAACATATCCCTGATACTTAATACTTTGATGAATGTAGAAAATGCAAATGTTTTCACCCAATCTGTAATATGTTATTATTTTATATTTACAAAAAATGGTTATTTCCAATGTAATTAAGCCTACAATCTTCTATGTTAGATTAGTATATTTTATGTCTAGAGCATGTTTGCTTTACAATATATACATTTCTAAAGTTCAAGTAGGTGTGCCATGTAGATTTCTGTCTTTATGCAGGTGAAGGCAGGTACAAGATAAGGCAGGATCTGTGATTGGGCAGTGAGAAAGTGAGGTAGACACAGTTTTGAAGGGAAGAGAGAGGAGAAAGAAGGGACAAACCAAGATGGAGGGGGGAAGGACAACCCAGATCTGTGTGGTCTGAAAGGGCCACAGATAGTTATGAATATTTCATAAGGGGTGAATTTTTATAGGGCAATTTGTCTTATCTAGGTGGGCAGTTTATAATTATTAATTGGTTTAGAGTTTATTATGTGGACATTTTGTGGAGTGAGAATTTAAGATATAAATCTGATTGATAAATTACAAGCTTATTGAGTTGTGATTTTAATGGGTTACTGGGAGTTGTTACCATAACCACAAGGGTCAGATGCTTGGAATGTGAACAGAGTCCACACAAGAGAGTTACAAGAGGGCTGCTACTGCCGGGCTCAGAGAGTAGCTAGTGGCAGGATGGGATGGAGATTGCAAGCTTAGTAGTTGAGACACTTTGCTCTTTAAGATGAAAATACCCAGCAGATGCCATGTGGCCCAATGGAGATGGCACTGATGTGGGTTAGTTAAATTCTTTTTTAATATATAGTGCTACAGTGCCAAGTTATGACAATGAAGTCTCACTCCAAGGACTATTGGAGTTATCTGCTGTCATTATTTATAAGGAAAACAAAATTTTAATATTACTGAGACAGAAGCTGAACATAAAACATGTATGTTTTTAAAATGTTAATGTCAGAAAATGTCATTGGAAGCAAGTCAGTTGAGAAAATGAAGGACATCATAATGGACAATCATGTTAGCAGTCCTGTGTAAATAGATGAAAGAAAGCCTTGAGCAGGAGGCAACGATGATGAGATAAATTTCATGAGGCAAAAGAAGGTTCAAGAGTTTAAAAACACAAAATGTAATCTGTAAATAATTTTATTTACTTATGTTGCAGGAAAAGCAATATAAAGTTTTTTAAATTCTATTGACATGGATTGCAACAAAATATTCAGCTCAGCTATTAACACGGAAATAATATGTAAAGTCCTTGGATATAATTTTATCAAATTTCAAGGTCCATGATGACAATAATGAACAGAAACTCACTAATTTCTAGTAACAGGTATAATAGGAAGATATTAAATAGAAAAAGAGAAAACAACACAAATAAGCATGTGTTCCTATTAGAGCCGTTCCTCACAAAACTTCTAGAATTAGGAAGAAGTGAAAATGACTTAGTTGTGATAAATTTTACTCACTATATCTAAAGATGATATGCCATTCTAAATAAAACTGAAAACCCGTGAGAACCTGGGAGAATCACTGATAATATTCCTTCCCATGGTTGCCCAATCACCTCTGTCCCAAGTGGTACCTGTCTGTCCTCTAATGTCAGGTCATCACTTCAAGACTCGGTGATGCCTCGCGCAACATTCTCAAGCCTTTCTCTCATGGGCCTTTAACAAATGCTTGCCATGTCATTTTCACAAATGTGTCAACATCCAGGAATGCCTTCCATGTGAGACTGAGTTTTCTTAACCGCGGTCCAGTTTTTTTTTTTTTTAATGAGGTCATTATAGTTTTAAGTACTTCCCTGAGTACACATCTCTCCACTTTCTCCAAGGCACCAACATCTCAGTGGGGCCTCTCATCTTCCCCATGAACCAACTACATGAGCATATCCACCTCCTTACATCCATTTTGTGCACTGAAATGTACAACTCGTCCTTTACAGGTTTTATATGCTGAGAAAGTTTGGCGTTTTTATTACCTCTATACTTAAAGGTATAAAAAGCATTGCCTATATGTATGATCTTTACTAAAATAATTTCAAACACAGAAAGAGTAATGTGTCAGGTTTAGATAACTGGTCAAGGAAACCTGAGTACCCAAGACCTGGTTACCTCGTACTGCACAGAGCTATTTATGTGATTTGTATGTCATCATGAGAGAGAGTATAGGCTTTGAAGTCAGAAGATCGAAAGACCTGTTCCCCTCAATAGGCTTCTCTGTGTGAAAAACAGCAGAGTGGCCCAGAATATAGCATCAGATTATAGTTCCTTTTGTAGATCCAGAACAAATGACTATGTGTGCAATAGCTCACAGTGCCATCTGCTGTATCATATACAAGTAATCAATAATATATGAAGAATTAATCTGAGAAATAGAGTTAGTCTTAACTACTATTTCTGTTCCTTTAATGAAACACCATGACCAAAAAGCAAGTTGGGAAGGAAAGGATTTATTTAGCTTACACTTAGATTTCACTGACTATTAGGAACCCAAACAGGCAGAAACCTGAAGGCAGCTTATACAGAGGCCATTAAGGGCTTATTCTTACTGGCGTGTTCCTCATGGCTTGCTCAGCCCACTTTCCTTATGGAACCCAGGGCTACAAGTCCAAGAACAGCATCACCTACAATGGACTGGGCCCTCCTGCATCAATCACTAACTAAGAAAACACCATACAGGCCTGACTACAACCCAGTCTTATAGAAGCATTTCCTTAATTGAAGGTCCTTCCTTTTAGATGATTTTAGCCTCTGCCAAGTTGACACAACACTCTCCTGCATATTCCAAACAAACGTGTGCAATATTAAACAGCCACATTACCCATTCTTTAGAACCCAACAGAAAAATAATCTCGATATGCGGCATGATGCCAATCCTGCTTAGAGAAGCAGATCAATTGCTGTGAAGACCCACACCTAGTTCCCAACATAACCAGCTTTCACTTCTCTTTCCTCATGAACTAAATGCCAATCTTCAATGATTTCCCCTTCAGCTCTATTTCTCATGCCTCCTCTGTTCTTACTGATTCCCAGAGATCTCAGGAAAACTGTTTTCCTCTAGGCTCCCTATTTCATGATTCATGGTTCAGCTCAGCACAGTTGTTCATCAGCTCCAGGAGTACCTTAAAGGAACAGCAGGAATATTCTACAAACGCCTCAGTTCCCCCACAGGTCTTTCCCAGACCTAAAGCCAGCATGCAGGGCTCAGCCACAGGTTTTGCCTCTTAGAGAGCCCTGACCCTCTGGACTCAGAAATGCCGCCATTTTATTTTATCCCTGCAGTGTACAGTGGCAGCTACTCTGCGTTCGTTCCTCACTGACTTTATTTGGCAATGACATTGGTCCACCATACAAAGGATTACAGTTCTGCATTAAATTCCTCACTCTATTTAACGTAGTTTCCATTTTCACAGATAAACAGAAAAAGTAAATTGTGTTGTATAAATTAAACCAAAAATATTCCATTCTAAGATAATTGGATTACTTACTATTTTAAGAGATGCAAGATGATGAATGTCAAATATTAACATAGCCTAGAATACCTACAGGAATGAAAGGCATAGCAGGTAACTCAGAGACCTCCAAAATTATTTTTCCACAACAAAATGTGACAGTAAGGAATAGGGAGTGTAATAAGGAACCCGCGTGCCTAACTCATATCTTATGTCACTCAAGTAGCAAAACATACAAAAAGTGAAAAGTAAAATGAGACATAAATTCAACATGCATCTAGGTGGTAATAAAGTTATTTCAAATAAACAAACAATATAAAAGCTCCATAGGACACAGTTTGCAACATGATGATGAACCAGGCAACTATATAATATTCTCTGTAAGCACCATCCCTAGCTAAATTACTTGAGCACTTACTATGTTCCCTCATTTGTTATGAATACTTTAAATGGCAAAGTTTATTTATCTCCATTATTATGCTGAAATAATTTTATCAGCTTTATTGTGGACTAAAAGTCTCAGACACAGGATTCAGGTTAATGTCCAAGACAATGCAACTAACAAATTCAGAGTAAATATTTGAATCTAGGCAATATCAATAAGTAACTTCTTAATCACTTACAATAAGGCATTGTGGTCAAAACTCTTACAGTTTTTAAGTAGAAAATCCAGGTCTGAAGCCAAACTGAGACACATACAAACCAGTATTTTAGTATAATTTCATAAGCAAGAAGGAGATAGTTAGCTTTCATTACTGTAATTAAAGATTATCTGATAAACAGTTCCAAACTTTCCTTCTAAGGACTCAGGTCTACAAGTTTCATCAATACTTCCTTACCTGGATACCTCTTTCTCTCATGCCTTGAATGTTTGAAACAATCTCTTGAACAGTATAGGCTATTGTCTTTGTTCTTCTTACAATCCCGTAACTTGGAGTAAATGAGGATTGCTGAAGACACCACACACCACTTCAGACAGAAGAATTAGAGGAATCAAGCAGAAATTTATCTGGACACCTCCTCTCTGAAGACTAGCTCTCATAGTACCTTAAAGAGCTCTAGAAGCTGACAAGGGAAGAGAGCAATTACTAGAGTCCTACCGAACTATAACCTTTGAATCCCAAGAGTGCCATAGGGGTTGGTAGCCTGGAACACACAATAGTGATACTTATATCCTGGAGGTAACCAACAGTCTTCTAATTGAACTTATGATTCACTTATTAAAAGAATATGAGAGGGACTGTAAACATGTCCCACCTCCTATGATTGGTAAAGTCATGGATCTCAGAGGAGAACCTACTACTGCCTCTACTCTGAATCAGTATAATTTCTAAATACATTCTAATTACCAAAGACAAGTCCTCACTCTTACTCAAAGGAGCTTCATTTTGCAATTGGAGCCCATTACAGAAAGCTACAACTGCTCAAAATACAGAGGATGGTTGACTATGAAGTACACAGCACCAACAGATACAACTGTAGAATAACCTTGTCATTAGGGTTAGGATGACGTCACAGAAGAAGGGGCAGAAATACTTCATGACCATAGAATAAGAACATCTTCTGCATGGTAATGTCTTCTATATAAAGCCTGGAAGCTATATTCATGAAATCTCAATATGGTTTCCTAAACTATACCTGAAAAACGAAAGTACCAAATACTTGTCAATAAGGATTGGGAAAATCTCACAGAAGAACACCCTGGATGAAGAGCAAGCAATGGCTGACAAAGAAAAATCATTAGTTTTCTGTAAAGATTAGCCCATTTACAGATTACCCAATCCCAAGTGACCAGCCCTAAAAACATATAAACATGAACAACTAAGTGGACTCAGCAGTGTGTGTGTGTGTTTGTGTGTGTGTGTGTGTGTGTTTGTGTGTGTGTGTGTGTGTGTGTGTGTGTGTGTGTGTGTGTGTAAGTAGAGGTTAAGAGGTGATAAATTTAGAAAGGACTGATGGTTTATGGGATGGGAGAGATGGAGGGAGGAAAAAGAGGGGAATGATGTAAACAGGACTTACATATTAAATATTACATATTTCCCAATAAAGAAATATATTGTTTAAGTTTTAAAATACTTTAGCAATATTTTCTTTGAGAACAAAAGTATATTTCAAATAATTTCTGGAGGTGCTTTTTGAAATTCTGTTTGCTTCTGGGTCCACATGGGAGATTAATGTGCCTTCTAAATGGACTACATTGTTATTTTCCCTTTTCAAAGATGATGATAAACAGCCTAAATTATTCTTCAACCATTGATATTCTCCCTTTAAAGGAAAATTACCATAAAATAATTTGTTCACAAATAAGCATTTTTAACATAGAATACTGATAATCTAAAGCTAGAATGCTGACTTTCCATGAGTTAAACTACTACAAGACATTTTTAGTCTTACAAAATAATCAAAGAAACCCAGAAAGACAGGTAGGTAAAAGTGCTTATGGTACAACCATGAGGTCCTGAGTTCATATCCCAGCAATAAGGCAGTATGGGCTACTGTGGCATACCTCAACAACACAGCAATAGAGTATGAAGACACATGGCAGTCACTAGCAGCTCAGCTAGGCTAGCCAAAATGAAGAGGTTTGTGCTTAGTAAGAGGACTGTCCTCACAAGTCAATGACTGAAAAGCAACAGAAGACATGCCTCTGCTCACTTGGACAAGGGCATACACACACACACACACACACACACACACACACACACACACACACCCCTTGTAAAATTAATCTGATAAGGCTATTCGTTGACTTACTACCATGGCATTATATTAGGAAAAATTGACAGATTTCTAAAATTCATATTCAAGAGAATATTTAATGCTATAATATTTGGATATTTTGAAACAAATTAAGTAGAAATAGAGATAGTTTACAGTATCCTAGATTATTATTAACTCTTCATTTATAATGTCTATAAACCAGATTTTTAATTAACTATGATGATGGATTAGCATAACTTTTTGGAATGCCTATTTGTATGTTTACTGCTGGGACAGTGTGCTCCCCACCCATAAAAAGAGAGGCTAATGTAGTCGCTACTACTTTTTTTTTTTTTTGTTTATTTCCATAGTGGAACAAGAGAACAAGAGAACATGATCTCAAGCAGGTACACCACTGAAAAGAGGATCTTAAAAGCAAAACCCTGACTGCTTTAGACAAAACTATGTCAGATTCTGTGTGAATATATTCTAGACTTTTCTATTGCTGCACCTATTTTATCCATGGCAAGGGAAGCTCAAAATTTATGATTCTGGCAAAACGGTAAATTTACTACTTAGTTAGCAACAACCTCTGGAAAGAGAAGTTTTACACATGTGTCAAACCAATAATTGTTTCATTCTTTGAAAGAAAAGACATAGCTTTATGTTTTAAATGCCCACAGCAGTAGAAAACATGATTCACGAGGAAAACAAATTCTTCAATTAACTTCATATGGCAACTTCCATGACAGCTTTACATGCATCAATAAATAAGGTGCAGAGATCTCCAAACTCAAATGTCAACACCTTGCCAATGGAAGGCACTGGAACACCCTGACTTTTCAAAACAGAAAGGAGAAACACTTACAGATTCATAAACACCAGCTCAAGCTCTCCTCACCTGTATTCCTCATGTGACTAAGATCATGACTTATTACACAAATGACTGAAATTTGTTGACCAGGATAAAAATGTATGGGATCAGGGAGCTGCCTCAGTTGATAAAGGCACTTTCCACCTGTGTCTGTTCCCATGGATCCAAGTAATAGGACAGAACTGAGCCTACAAACTATCTGATCTGACTCCTGTTCATTAACCACGGTGAATACACACACACACACACACACACACACACACACACACACACACATGCATGCACGCATGCACACACACATACACACAAGCACAGAAGCACACACACACACGCACACACACACATACTAGATAGATAGACAGAGAGACAGAAGACAAATATGAAGAGTTTAAAGACAAGAAGTTGAATTTCTTTTGCTAAATTTTTCAGATATATTTTTAAAACAACAAATTTATTCTCATTTCAGATTTAGGATTTTCAACAGTCCAAATTAGTTTACATAGATAGTTTCAAAAACATCAGAAATTCACAGAATATGGCATTTAATGTTATTTATTCATTTGTTGTTGAGAGATATCTGCTCCTAACAGCTCCCCATTCGTGCACTGAAAGAAGAAAGTGTTCATCCCTACTTATAGGCGAGGTTGTACATTGTGGCTAGGTACACTGGGCACAAATTGCCCATTTCTTCTCCAGACCTGTACTGTTTATGAGAGGACACAAGTTACAGGATAGGACAGCGTAGTTCTGCCAAGACAGAACAGGCTAGTGCTTAATATTTCCTGTTTCAAAGGACTGTCAGATGATCCTGGGCCAGAAGGCTGAAGACTGATACTCCAATTTCCTGACATACAGGGACTGTATAGGAAGGCAGCTGTCTTTACAATCTATCTCAGTTCTGGAAGCTGCGTTAGGCTTCCTATATTTTCAGATATATTAGTTGTTCTTGAATTCCTGATGGGGTTGAGGACTGGTTGTGGTCTTATAGCCAACCTATTTAGCATTGAGAGAACATTTTTGAGAGGATAGTTTTCAGATAGTCTACAAGCTAAACCAGGACATAACAGATATGGAATTCCAAGTCTTTTTTAAGTTAGGAGAGTTAACAGAGTATTCTATTTAATTTCCAAAAAATGATGGACTGGATGTTAGGTGTATGTTATATTTTATAAATTGCAAAATGGAAATAGTTATGCTCAATTTATATTTGGGAGAAAAGTTTAGGTTTTTTTTTTTTTTTGGTTTGTTTTGTTTTGTTTTTGTTTTTGTTTTGGACAGAAAGGATGAAATGTGGTAGGATTTTCCCCTAATAAATAAACATTACAAGGGACCAATCACTGGGTAAGTAGTCAGGACTAATGGTTCAGGAGGAGGAGGAGGGAGACAGGAGAAAGGAATGGTCCTTTTGAATGGTAGGAGCAAGAGAGGCAGACAGAATGTAGGAAGCAGAGGCTGTTGGTGTAAGTGGCAGATCTGCCACTGGAGGATTTCTTTCTTTTCTTTTTCTAGTTGGATATTATTTTTATTTACATTTCAGATGTTATCCTCCTTCCCAGTTTCTTGTCCATAAATCCCCTATCCCATCCTCCTCTCCCTGCTTCTATGAGGGTGTTCCCACACCCACCTACCTACCCACTCCTCCCGCCTCCCTGCCTTGATATTCCCCTACACTGGGGCAGGACCAAGGGCTTCTCTTCCCATTGATGCCCAACATGGTCTCTGCTACATATGCAGCTGGAGCCATGGGTCTGTCCAAGTGTACTCTTTGGATGATGGTTTAGTTCCTGGGAGCTCTGGTTGATTGTTGTTTTTGTTCTTATGGGGTTGCAAGCCCCTTCAGCTCCTTCAATCCTTTCTCTAACTCCTCCATTGGGAACCCTGTTCTCAGTTCAATGGTTGGCTGGGAGCACTCACCTCTGTATTTGTCATGCTCTGGAGGACTTCTAACAGAATAATTTATAAAATTTGGATGCTAGGTTCCGTGCCTAGCGATAGTGTTACCTGTTGATTCTAAACTAAGATTGAATGGTGTTTTCCTTTAAGTGGCGACTCAACTGGGTTCCAGAGAAAGGTATGGTGGCACAGTGTGTTGTGCAAAGGTACACCCCAGCCAGCCATGGGAATTTGAAAGTGCAAGGTGTGCATGAAAATAGCCAGCCATAGGAACTTTGAGAACCAGGAGGAGAGAGGGATTTCAGAGCTCTGAGTCAAAGTCTGCTGGGCTAAGAACAGGTCTGCCTGTCTGCCTGGGCCTTGCCAGTGATAGCCTGAGGTATTTTGTTTTGTTTTCTTTTGTTTTTATTTTATTTGTTTGTTTGTTTCTTAATATTTCATGCTACAGGTAGTGATCCAATGTGGAAAGCAAGAATCCGCTAGAAATTTAAGATTATCAGCCTATGAGTTAGAACTTTAGTCTGGGTAAGCAGAGCGGAGTTGAGTCAAACGGAGGGATCCTTGAAACAAAGAAAACGGCAGATGCTGCTTACTCGCAGGCTCTGAGGCGTTTGAGTTGGGATAAGATGTACCCTGTTGAATACTACGTATACTCCAGCGGGGCTGGATTGGCTTAGCAACCAAAACTCAGAACCCACTTGTGTTCTCTACTTTAGCCGTTCTGGGATTTATTTAGAAGGAAGAAATGATTCAAGATCTTGGGAAAACCACTAAGTTCTGGATCTTGTACACACTCGGACGTTGGAATCTTACGTAAGTAGTCTGACAACTGCCCACTTAAATTTTATTGGGATACCAATCTTCAGGCCAGCCTTTCAGGACAAACATCAAATCTTCCTGTCAAATGCTCCAAGGATTCAAAAGGTTTCTGATGGCCCTGATAGAAACAGGACACAATTTGGGTACTGAAGTTTTCAGAATTGTCAGCACTTTTAATATGTCTATCCATATTTTTTGTTTGGTTTGGTTGTTTGTTTTGGTTTTTGAATGTAATTAATCCTCCTCTCTGGACACACATTTACTTTTCCTTCCTTCGTATCTTCCTCTGTCAACAGTTTCCTGAATATTTCATCCATCAATTTTCTGTGTCCACTGAAGAATCACTTTTTGTCATGAAGTTGTTCAGACTAATAAGCCAACAGTAGCTTCTTTTAAATAATAGTACTTCCATTAAAAAGTAGATTGATATTTTTAAGATTTTTAACTTATTCATGTTTCTTGTAAATCTTTCCTTTTTGAGTAACCCCTGTTATATAGAGAACAATATTTAACAACTATAGTTATGGTGATTATAGCTTTCTGTGACTCCAACATCTTGTATATTCAGAATAAGACTTTACACATCATGCACTGTTTTTTTCTTTCTTTTTTCTTTTTTTATATTTTTTATTTATATTTTAAATGTTATCCCCTTTCCCAGTTTCCCCTCCGGAAACCCACTATCCCATCTGGCTCTGCTTCTGTGAGTGTGTTCTCTCATCCACCCATTCCCTCCCTCCCACCTGCCTGCCCTGATATTTCTCTACACTGGGGCCTTGAGCCTTGACAGGACCAAGAGTCTTTCCTCACATTGCACATCATGTATTGTTAACATTAATAATAATCAATACTTGTGCTCTATAAGTCAATTACATGCAGGTACATGATCATAACTACATTATATATGCTTATATTTTAAATATTGCTAGTGTGTTATTTTCTAGGTATAATTTAAAATATCTGTCTTATCTTCCTGATTATAACAATTACATTCGACTTAAATATATACTTGTTTTTGTTTGGGAATCTGAAGGTTCTCTACTGTAAATACTGAATTTCAAACATATGAACTAATGAACTCTTATATCATCTCATTCACTGCAGAATATCAATAGCTGTGGGAAACTAATGATAAGATACTTTACATTATTCTCTTGGGAAAATAGTAATTATAATGAAGACATAGTAATTAAGATTTGATGAGATTGTATTTTCAAATGGTTAACATAATTTTAAATACTAATTCAGTAAATTAAAAAATATGTAATTGGTATTCATAAGCTATGCTTTTGATCTCTATTGCATATTCTATAAATGCATAGAATTACAATATTCTATTAATTTTATGTTAGACTACTGTACCAAAGATGATCAATCTAATTTTATCATTAGTTTTATTATTTATAATCAGCAACTTGAGCCAAACTCGGTGGCAGATACCTTCCCTCCCATTACTGAGGACTCAGGGGAAATCAGATATTTGTGAATTCCATGTTTGCCTGGTCTGTAGCATGTTCTAAAACAGTCCTGACAACATGGTAAGACCCTATTTCAAAAATACAAATGAAAATACATGAAGGATTTTTATACCAAATTTTTGTTTTAATACCACATTTCTCTTCAATGATGTTATTTCAGGAAGTTTACTATTTTACTTTTAAAAGCTAAAGGAATTAAACTGAAGTTTCATTTTTAAAAGGCAAATCAAATTCATGATTAAATCAATAGTCATTTTTTCAATAATTACAAATTGACTTACAAATATTCTTGAATGACTCAAGCATTCACATGTGAAATGTATATTGATGTGACTGAATTTCTTGCAAGAAAAATTAAATTTAATTATAATTTATTAACTTAATAATAAAATTGTTAGCATTTTAATCAGCACAGCTTATAATGTAAGTCTTCTGCCCATCCCTATAAACCCACTCACTCCACTTGTGATGAGACCAATTTACATTTTGTTTTATACATGTAGGGGTTTCTTTTCTTTTATACCTTAAAGCCACAATTAAGTTGTTTTAAAATTGTTTTTATTTCAAAATAATGCTTATTTCAAATAATATTTTTAAGTGGCTAGCTACTATGAGAGTAATTATATTTAAATTGCTTCTTTGTACAAAGTTACAAACGGTTACAGTCTTACTAAAGAGAAGACCGGGCAAGAAATGGTAGGTAAGGGAATCCTGGGAATTCACAGGTCAGGGCAAATCCTGGTGACTATGAAAGGGGACAGCACTTTCAGCAAACTGCAGGAAGAGTGGTGAATGAAGGCATGGAGTCCATGGTGAAAGACAGAAGGGAAGGCCCCTCCTCTCCTCCTAAACACAACAGCAGTTAAACACCATGCAACCACAAAACACACGCTCGGTTATTGAATCGTCTCCAAAATAAGTGGCAGTTATAGTCACACCCTGCTGAAGAAGGCAGGTATTCTACAGTTTAGTTTAGAATGTGTATGTGAGCAGCTGCCAAAGGGAGATACCCAAAAAGCTTGAACCCCTGCTTTGGTTCACAATAAACATTGCACTAATCAAGCTAGTTGACTACAGGGTAAAAGTTCATGAGACTTCACCACAAGGAGAGCTTTACTAACACAAAAGAACCAAAGGGCTGAGGAATGTGACTGAAACTTTCTGGACATCAAGCACTTGTTTCTGCATCAGAATGCTCAAAAATCCACCATGGTTTCGGAAAGCTAAGGCCCACCCTCAGCTAAGCGTGAACAAGGGCTGGCTAAAGGATAGCGGCACTAAGCTTTGATCAATCAAAACTAAGGTTGTAGAAATGTGCTGTGAGGAGGAACCGTTTGTGTCCATGGTTTTTGTCTGTGCATCAGAATGTTTCCTTATTGCCAGAGCCTTCCCCACTGACTGCAACCATGTCTGCAGGACCCCGGCTACAAGACCCTAGCTACTCACTAACCAGAGGCTAACACATTATCTGTGCTATGGAAAAACCCCTAAGAATTGTTCAGTCTATCTACAACACACTGATTAGATATTATATGTTGCTTTTACCTGCTTCTCATACTCTGAGAAGTAACTCCATTCTGCCATATTCCAAATACCAACTTCCTGTTGGCTTATGTTGCCCAGATAATGCTATATAACATATGTTAATTGAAGTCTATTGAACTATGGTTCCCTAATATTTAGTGTACAAGAGTGTAAAAATAAAAGCAATGCCATCCACTGGGAGATTTTAGAGTCTCCTGCTGAGACCTGCACTAAGATTCAGGTGAAGGGACTCTGGCCAGCTAGCACATGGCGAACAAGCCCTTGCCTCTGCCTTGCTAAAAACTCTTAGAGTCCATTCCTAAAGCTAGCCACCAAAGTCTGTTCCCATATTTGGAGTCTTCCTCCTCCTGAGGCTAACTACCAAGGCCCATCAAAGTATTGGAGTCCAGAAATCAAAAGCCTCCTTTGGCTCACCTAATTAGCATGCCCAATTAAAATTAAACACCACATCCTAACAAAGGATTTCCCCTTAAACCTTTATAAACTGCCATTTTCTTATATGCCACATCTGTCTCCTCTCTATCCAGAGGTATTCCTTTGTCCTCTAGGGGCAAATACCCTTCCTCCCTCTCCCTTGTTGCCTTCCTCTTCTTCCAGGTCCTCTATCTCCTTCTTTGTCTCTTATTCTTTCCCTCTGTCCCTCTGGGGTAAATAAATCTCCTTTGTGCTGAGAATTCATTCCTAGGGTTCCTGAGCCATATTTTTCCTTTCAGCAGGTTCAATCAGTAAGCTGTCACAGGACCCTGTGGTGGCTGAGATCAGGCTGGCGTTGCTTTAAACTACACTGCAGTGTATGAACTGGTAGCTTTTGGAGCTGGACCTTGTACCAAAAGACCCCATTTTACAAGAAGCATTTGACTGCATTTAAATGGGAGTGCAGAAGCTGAGTAGAGCTGTATCTTGTTCAGCACATCATGAATAGTGTCCGACAGCACTAAGTCACACAATGATTAATAACAAATTTGCAAAACTAGAAAGGGTACCAATTATACATATATACATTAGGATTATAGGACACTGTAGGTATACTAAAATCATATCATGACCACTGGGCCATCAAAGTTATTAGACATGCCAGACCAACAGAAAGTTACAACTCCCTCACGTGAACCCCATAAAAAGAACATCAAACACTGATATGGCATGGGCCTCCCTAGCCTAATATTTTGACTACCCAGTATGTATTCATCAAGGGACCCATAGTCAGAGAACTCTAACTGCTCCAGAAGTGTCAGTTCCAAGAGGCCACTAGTGTTGGTATGGCATGCTTGGCTTGCTCTCAGTCGATTTTCCCCTCTCGACCTGAATGAATAGATGTATTCATTCATTCCTCTAGAACCTTTCCTGGCATTGATTTTTCCCAATCACACCATGCCATACATTGTTTCTACAGCTTATCTGAAGACTGAACACTGCGCTAACCTTGACTGTTAGTAATGCCTCCACATTATTGCTTATATCACAAGCCTGCAAGTGCATTTTTTAATTAAGAACTTTATGAAATATGTTTTGGTCATATATTTTCCTCTTCCAACTCTTCCTCTATCTTTTTCACTTCCCTCCCAACCAGAAGAAAAAGGAAAAAAAGAAAATGAAAAAACACACACCAAAAAAAAAAAAAACCAAAAAAACAAAAAAACACGCACACACAAAAATGAAAATCAAAACAAATAAGCAAAAAACTAATAAGACACACACACACACACACACACACACACACACACACACACACACACACACCCAGACAAAACAAATGTATGATGCTGAAAGACCCCCGGAGTGGGGTAGACCCTCACTCAAGTCTCGGGGTGACGAGATCCCTCAAGAACTCACACAAGACTGTCCTTGCTGTAATCACATGAGGTTTATCAATAGGAACCAGTGCACTGGGTTTGAGAGACTCATATCCCATGCAGGGGCAGTGGGTTCGACCCCAAGAGGCTGGGAGAAAGGGTATTTAAAGGGAGAAACCACAACCTGAGGGGGCAGGGATGGCGTTATTGGAAAGTGTTGAGAATACCAGTGAAAAATCACAAGGGGAGCTTCCTCTTTCTCAAGGTTGTTTTCTAAGATTTTAATTTAACTTTATGGTCAGCTAGTGCCTGGGAGAAGCTTTCTGTTATCTTTACTAGGTCGGGAATCACATATCTAAGAGCCTTATCTTAAGTCCTTTCATATAGTTCCTGGGAGAGCAGGCTCAAGAAATGTGACCTTTTACCTACTTTCAGGTAGAGGGCAGGGTCTGGAATTTGAGGTATTTAGGGCTTCTTAGGGGTGAAATAGCATTTCTAAACTTCTGACTTCTTAGCTGCATTTTTTTTATTCTTTCAATGTGAGGATTAATATTAATAGTTAGAATTAGAATTGAAGAACCTGTGTTTTCTTATCTGTCAAGGAAATATGAACTATTAATCAAGTTACTGTGAAGGAAACATTATGACTTTATTGTGATTCATTAATTCTGACATTGTGTATAAACACAAATATTTTTATCTGTGCTTCTGACACAGCATGCTCCCAACAGAGGGTTATTGGAAGAGAACTAAGCTTGACCATCTCCCAGCTCCCTCCTGCTGCCATTCCTCCTGTGTTTACAGCTCTTAGTTCTGGGTGCCACCCTGCCAGCATGCCTCAGGCAGCCACTGCAGCTGTTCTTATTTCTGCTCCCCACCTCTGTATTAAGGAAGCTAATGGGATGTATCAGTTTAAACGGCCTCCTGTAGAGTGGCACATTCACCAGGGAAAGAAAAGTAAATAAGAAACAGTTAACTGTGCCAACACCTTAATTTATAGTTTGATTTGCTTAATTATGCAGGAAAATTAGAACAATTTGCTGCAGGATATTTCTTTACACTTACAGAGAACCAAGAAGTGATCTCTCCGGACTCTGTGGTCATGAAAAGGGCTGGGCAAACAGGAGATGTGGGGTGGATGCTCACTACCATACTCAGTATGGAGCTGAGGACCCAAGCTACCAGTTGGGTTCCAGCTTCCTCAGAAGTAAAGTGAGCTGAATGCGATTGATCACTGTGATCTCCACACAAGGTAACAACCAAGTTGAAAATGTAGAGTAGTACAAAAGCTATTGTCTATTTCTATAGGGTCTATTCTCCCCTGAGAGAGTCATTTATGTGGTTTTCCTTTTAGGATTCTATGGCAATACATCAATATACTTAGCAAGAATTACGAGTTTATATGAGTTATTAGATTATCATGTTGACTCTTAAATGAAGTTTTAAAAGTTCCTTTAATTATTGTTGCATTGTATGTATATCCACGTGCATGTGCATGAGTGCATGCTTGCGTGCGTGTGTGTATATCCGTGTGTGTATGTGTGTGTGTGTGTGTGTGTGTGTGTGTGTGTGTGTGTGTGTGAGTGTGTGTGTACATATGAGCCATGGCTCTCCTGTGGATGTCATAGGACAAGTCTGTGGAGTCTATTTTCTCTCTCTGTTTCTCTGTGGGTCACAGAGATGAAACTCGGGTTCTCCTGCATACAAAGTAAGTGCTTTCTGCCTGCTGAGTCATCGCACTGGCCCAGACATTTGTATTTACAAACATATATCTAATGGACACATTCTCAAGGAACCGAATGCACTATTCACTTCTACTAACAATTTTGATTTTCCTACTGGAAGAATTTACCATCTGGAAAATCATGAGGTCTATACCATCACATCAGAATAACTGCTACATTGGGTGTTCAATAAATGTCTGAAAATTAGTAAACTTAATTTAATTTTGTGTAACTTACTTAATCACTCAAAAATGTTCTAATTATAATAACCTTAAAGGAGTGGTATGTTTGTTTGTGTGTGTGCCTATATGTTATTACCATTGTCTGTGTTCTGAAGATAGCACCAAGAGACAGATGTTCCTACCCTATGTGTGAAACAGTCTAACAGTGGAATTTCCTCTACTTCACCTTATTAAACACACTGCTTAGTTGGTTAATAGAGATTTGTTTTTAAAATTAAAAATAAAATTATCTAAATCCAAAGTAAGAAAAAGTCATATACTTCCATGTGGAAATAATCAATTGCATTAAATCCTGAGGTTATTACTGCAAATATCTAATATATATGAATTGGCCAAAAGTGTGATCTATCCAACAGGAAGGAAGAGGCAAGGGTAGAAAGACAGAGATGGCCCATGGACAAAGGCGGCTCAGCCAAGCACTGAAGCTCTATTTACTAAGCCAGTATTATACGATTAAGCCATGGCTCTGGGTTTCTATATCTCCTTCACTCATACCAAATATTTATTCTAGAGGTCATTCAAAAAGTAGTTATAAATGGATCGTTTTCTAAAAGTAGTGAACCAAATCAAGGAAAAGCCCTTTTAATTATATATATATGTATATATATATATATATATATATATATCAGTAGAGATGTTTTAAGTGTTACTATGAAGCAGATATCCCTGCAGCTCTAAAATAAAGGCTCCATATTCCTTTGCTGTCCTATCTACCACTCCGTGCCAGCACCTAATGTAATAGATAACAGGATGTACAGCTGAATAGAACTGTTTCCCAGTGTGCATCACCACTTCTTCAAGAACTGTATTACTAGATTACATAGGAAATTACAGAAAACGGTGCAGTTAGTGGTGTAGCTGTTGGCAAAGTGAACAGGACAGAGGGTGCAATTCCAACCACAAGTAACCAATCACTCCATCTGAGCCAAAGGAAGCCATGAAACTTATTAAAATCCCCTGCTCTGTATGGAATGAAGTTTTACAAGATATTTAAGTTTTTCTCATGGCTTTAGCCTAGGACATATTAGATTTATTTTTCAAGTAGAAAAATATTACTCTTGATCAATGAATACAAATAATATAATTAAAACATGCCATTAATATAATTACTCATTGATCTTTATCATAATCAATGTCCTTGACTACTATAAGAAAAATGTATTTAAATCTAATATTTGCTTTATTTTAGATGTAGCTCATGTTGCAATCACCAAACCTTTGAGTATTGAACTTTAACCTCTATTGTGAAGTATTAGGTAGAAAAGAGCTTCATCTGGACATGATGCTTAGCAATGGGACTTTGGAGAGGTAATCAAGTCATGTCATCAGGGGAAACCCTACCATGAATTATAGCAGTTTTTTTTTTCTTTCTCCCCTCCCCCCCCCTTTTTTTTTACCATATATGGATTTGGTCCTGTGGAGGTCAGAATAGTGTATCAGATCCCCTGGAACAGGAGTTCCAGACAGCTGTGAGCCACCATGTGGAAGCTGGGAATCAGTGTTCTTAACCACTGAGCCATCTCTCCAGCTACAAATATTAGTAGCTTCCTAAGAGCAAGGTGAGATCAAAACACACACACATACACATGAGGTGGAGAATCAATGCATGTTGATTTGAGCCTGTGCACTCAGATTTCTTACTAACAGTGACCTGTCATCAGAAAAATCAGTGCTAGAGTCACACATGGAGAAAGAACTAGGATTAAACTTAATAATTTTGAAAACATGAAAAATGAACTGAGGGCTGGAAAACACAAATTAAACAACTAAGAAGGGTCCCTGTTAGACTTGCTAGTAAATAATAATAAACAACTTTCTGAAATCAGAGACAGTCACACTTGATAAATTAACAATTTTTACCAGAGAGAAATGAAGAAAACTTTCCCTGCCATCCGTGGGGAAATAAATGAATTTCTCCTAGTCAGGACCCCAGCTGTGTTGTTTTCAAAGGCCTGTGAACGCAGGCTATACAGAAGCCATAGTCAAGGATTCACAACCCTAGGCCATACTTAGCTGATCTCGAGTAATCCCATCCGGTGTAACCAAAGAACCAACCTACCACCTCACTCTGTAACTAAAGTGTCACAACATATCTGGACTGTTCTCAGAAAATGGAAAATGGAGCATTAAGACTGTTTTTTTGTTTGTTTGTTTGTTTTGTTTTGTTTTGTTTTTTAAATCGGATACTTAAATTCTGGGAAAAACCTTGTCCTTGAGAAGGATCCTTCTCAAAGAATAAATAAACACATCAGAGCACTGCAGCCTGACAGAATGACCCCGAAGAGACATAACCTTTCCTAATAAGCATTGGCTCCAGCTGGGTGACACAGCTCATCATATCTAAAGGTCAGTTCTCCGAGTCCAACATTTCACAGACATAAGTCAGTAGATTGTTGAGTGTGTTCACTCAGCAAAGCTTGTGTACCTTGAGGTAATCTTACAAAACGGTTAAGCTGCTCTCAATTCACACATTTTATCTCTCTCTCTCTCCTTTCCTCAACTTTCCCTGAGCCAATCCCACAGTGTCAGCCACCCAGGAAGAAAGACACTGAGTCTCACTGCGGATTTTGCATCTGAATTCACCATAACCTCCCTAATAGGAACAGGAAGAAAAGTAATACCTGATCATATTGAGATTTTGCACTTTAGTTGACTTAATTTGAGAACAGGATAAAAACTTCTATAAATGATGGTCCTAAATAAATATTATTTATAAATATTAAAACTTAAGCTAGAAAAAGCTTTGATTTACAGTGATTTTTAAGCTCATATTTTCATGAAGTAACACTGATCTAATGAAACAGTAAGTATGAACAATGCAGACCCTGTGTAAGTTGAGGCCTAAATGCTAATTTATTAAAATTTTACCCTTAAGTTCCCCTAAATAAACCAAAAATGTAAAATGAGTATGATTTCATGAGAAATACAAATATCATATGTATTTATTCAAGATTTAAATCAACATTTAAGAGTTCTGCACCATTACTCAAAAGCCTGCTTTCAATCAGTTCAGTATGATCACCAGAAAGTTATGTGCCTGCTTCTCTGTTTAATTTTGATTTGGTCTTTGCATCTTAAATTTACTGTAGGATTCTTTTTATCAAATATACTATCAATTTGATCTTTGACTTTACTGTAAGAAAAAAAAGGAGACACATTCCTGGAGATTTATAACTCTTTGTGATCTAGCGTTAGATAGTAAAATTATCTGTCAAGAGGAGAATAGCACAAAGGCATCTTACCTTCTAGTCATCTCCTAGTTAATGACACACAGAAGCACACTATTGAAGCATACAACAGTGACCTAGGTATGCCCTAATATGTTATCAGATCATAAGTTGCAAAATAAAAATATTCAATTTTAATAAACAATGTCATCTGATTCATACAACATTGCTTTTTAGCATTTATATCAAAGTTTACTAAGATATTTAAAAATAAAGCAGCACTCCAAACTCTACTATTCAACTATTATTTTAACCTACTTGCAATTAGATGTTGACTATATTATTTAACGAAAAAATTAACAAGTTTAATCTCAAGAAATGTTAGTTCTTACACATTTATGATTTCATATTTTGTATAAAACTATCTTTGTGATATATTAAGAGGAGTCTTAATCTATCTCTAAATTTTCCTAAACATTGGAAGCATCCAAGTGTCAGATAATTATCACATAAAGCATTTAAAAGTAACTCTGTCACTTGATAGATGTTAAGAAAGAACACCTGCTTTCTTCCTAGCCTGACTGACAACAGAATTACATGTCTAGGTCTCTTTGTCTCAAAGTTTTCCAGCTGGATAAACTCAATAATTACGAAAGTGAACCCTCCCCCAAACCCCTACATTATAATTATTAATAAAACTAAGCACATGGTGGTAAACTTTTCAGCACAACATCACTACTGTAATTAGCTGAGTGTAAACAGGAAAAGCTCAGGGACTAGAAAGCATAGAGTTTACTCTTATGTGTGATGGGGTAGAGGTCTCTGATTTGCATATTTCTAAAGCTGAGCTTCTAGCTTATTATCAAATCTTGGAATAATTTCCCTCCCTCACGACACTCAGGATACGGTAGCATCTATAACACATCACACATTGATTGTCAAACAAGAGATCCTCTAAAATGCTTCTAAAACCTAAAGATCATTTAGTAAATAAGTAAGTGGATAATCAGACAGCCAGACACAGGAACAGATACAAATATTACAAAAGCAAGTGTTTTCAAGAGACAAAGTATCAGGGAATACAATTTAAAGTACCACCTCATAGAATCATGGGTTTTAATAAAATAGAAGTTAGGTTAAATTAAACATCAGTTGATTGCCTGGTTTACACACACACACACACACACACACACACACACACACACACACACACACTGAGATGGCTCAGCTGGTAAAAGCACCTGACACCAAGCCTGAGAAACATGGCAGAAAGAGAAAACAGACTATTTTTTTTAAAATACTTTCTTTCTTTTTCTTTTTTGAGATTTAGTGATCATCCCTAAAATATATTTTTAAAAATTCTGAAGCCATCCAAAACATAAAATGGCTAACTACAATAACATTTGCTAAGAGCCAAGAGGAAAGGTAACTTAGTAGGAATGAGGGTAGGTGGGAGACGGCTCAGTAGTAAAAACCTGGGTTCAGTTCTCTAGCACTCAGAGATGCTATGGCATGGCCTGAAACCCTAGCACAGGTGACGGTGGAGAGAGAGGATCCCTGGAGCTACCGGGCCAGCAGGCATTGCCAAATGTGTGCACTCTAAGTTCCATGAGCCACCATATATGAAGGAAGACACAGGACATTGATCTCTGTCTCCACAAGTATACATATACACATGTACACATGTACACACTTATGTATGTACACATGAACATATAAGCATATAATCTCTCTCTCTCTCTCTCTCTCACACACACACACACACACACACACACACACACACACACACACACACAGAAAAACACACCCAAAGAGGAGATGAAAAGCCTCTTTTAAAAGCTATCATATTTGAAATGTTTAAGATGAGTAGGGACTAGTGAGACCAGAGAGATGGGAAATGTCCTGGAGATAAAGGTGAGTGATAGTGTAGGAGTCTAACACATGGGGCCCAGATTTTGATTCCTAGAACTGCATAACAAAATAAAATAAAAAGGAGAGAACATGAAGAACATGAATGCACAAAATTGTAAGATGCGAAACCTAACATGGCCATGGGGGAAATTCCAAGCATTTTTCTAGCAGTGCATAATAAAGGACAGACAATGACATAGAAATTATATAAAAGAGATTTCATTACTTTATATCTTACTGATTTAAGTTTCATGTATATGAGTGATCTACTTTCATGTAAATGGATCACATGTGTGTCTAATGTTTAGAGTTCACACAGTGACATTGGATTCCCAAGAACTGGATTTACATACAGACTGTTCTTTGTGAGTTCCCAGTTGACCTAGGATTAAACCCGTCTTTCTTAAGAGTGGTGAGTGCTCCAAAACACTGAGCCACCTATTCAGTCCTCAGAGAAGCTTTTACAATACTTCTGAAGTTCACACACTGTTCTGCGAGGAGTACTGAGAAATGGAACTATAGGTAGTGGAGGTAATGAGGAGAAAACTTCCATGGAACCAAAAGCAGACATAGGATTAAAAAAGAAGGGAAATAATAAAGGTAGAGAGATGCAAGACCCTGAGCAAGCAGATATGAAGAAAGGACACGACATATAGTCACAGCAGTAGAAATAAAGCCACACTACACATTCAACTATGCATATGAAGTCACAGGCACAGAGGGAGTATTGATGAGGTGTGGGTGTGAGGTGAAATCTTCTTTGATTCTTCAGTTACACGTGGCAATGAATGAATATAAGACACAGATGGAGAAACAGAACTAGAAAAGAGAAGTAGCTATACATGCGGTACATTTCTATAACACCATACCTCGGAAATCTGAGGAAGGAGGATTTCCATAGGCTCAAGTCTGGCCTGATCTACTAAGCAAGTTCCAAACCTCCAAGTACACCTCGTCTTTAAAAATAAACAATAAAGGGGTAAATACCATCAATTGTATTGGCAACAGTACTTACAAGAATATTGACAAAATCCTCAAGGGATATTCAAATATAAACATTTACCACATTATTTGACTGTGTGAAAATTTAAAGTAAAATACCTACACCCTTGGAATAAACATCTAAAAACACATACTGCTAGCTATTTGAGAGCTCATGGGCATTGAAGACAGGTGTGCATTGGGGATAAAGAAAAGAGAAATGCAATTTTAGATGATCAAAGCTGTGACGACTATTCTACGAATTCAACCAAAATCCGTGTAAAATGTTAGCTTGAGAGATCCTGCCAGTTTCCAGGGAAAGACATGCATGTTTATAGGCAAATGTCATTACACCTACCTGACTAGGATTAGCATCACAGGAAGCTGCAGTATTGAAGTAGAACCTCAAGGCACCACAACGTGAAACTATGCTAACTCCAACATGGATGCAATGGAAAGCTGGTGAATTGTTTGAATGAGCACTGGGTAAATTAGGTATCTTTCTAAATGTAGGGATAAATGGATTGAAGCAGAAATTTCAGTCCATCATGTTGGTGTTGTAGTATATCATTTATTAAAGTAAAAGAAAAAAACTTGGATAATCTTTAAAATATTAAACTGCACTAAAATAATATTATACTGACAAGTTTGGAGAGTGGTCCTCACGTGAAATAAGGAGTGGAGAACTGACCCTGCAAGTGGCATCTGCTGTCCTTGGTATTCCATTTAGAGGCTGATTCACACCAACAACCTCAAATTTCATGCTCTGTGATGCACAGCCAGGAACTTCATTTGCACCATTCAAACGCTCAACTTCCTCTTTTCCTGGGGAACTGACAGCCTGTACCCTCAATGAATACCCTGCCTGTGAAGAGAGACTTCCCACAGCTCTCCAAAGAACTTCGTGGCTAAAAGGCCCAAAGAGTCATCTAGTCTATTATTCCCATTGTTATAACTGCCTCATGCTTTTTAGATATGGGACATCAGGAAAAAGGACGGTATTGTGAATATATGCATTTTTTGTTAGATGTATTTGCATTTTTTCAGCTAGTTGTTTGACTGATTAATTATGAAATCTAATAAATTTAAAACTTTAAGCAAGTGCTTCTGAGAAAACATTTGGTTTAAAAATTACAAACCCTTTACTTAGATACAATCTGAAATACAATTGATCAAAGAGAGTTAAAGGGTATGCTGATTCAGTCAGGGTTTCCTTTATAATTTCATAGTTGTGTGCATGGGATTAAACGTAGATTCATTAACACGGTTGTATTTCAGAACTCAAAGTAAAACATAGCTTCTTTGTCTTTCCTGGGATTACAGTGCCTTCCTCCACATTCTGTGCACAAATCCTAACCCAGCTATAGTCAAAATTTGGTTAATATAAATAAAATGTCAAATAAACAAGATAAGGGGACAAGTTATTTTTTAATTATGTGCATGCTTTTTTATTCTGATTTATTTTTTATTGGATATTTTTATTTACATTTCAAATGTTATTCCCTTTCCCAGTTTCCCAGCCATAAGCCCCCTATCCCATACCCTTCCCCTTTCTATAAGGGTGTTCCCCCTCCCCAACCACCCCCACATTCCCACCTCCCTACCATGACATTCCCCATGGGGAATTCTGCATAGCAGCTGGAGCCATGGGTCAATCCATGTGTACTTTTTGGGTAGTGGTTTAGTCCCTGGGAGCTCTGGTTGGTATTGTTGTTCTTATGAGGTTGCAAACCCCTAAAGCTCCATCAATCCTTTCTCTAATTCTTCTAATGGGGACCCCATTCTCAGTTCAATGGTTTGTTGCTAGCATTCACCTCTGTACTTGTCATGCTCTGGTTGAACCTCTTAGGAGACAGCTATATCAGGCTCCTGTCACCATAAACTTCTTGGCTTCATCAATCGGTTTGGTTGTTGTATATATATGGGCTGGATACCCAGGTGGGGCAGGCTCCAAACAGCCATTCCTTCAGTCTATGCTCTAAACTTTGTCTCCATATACTGTCCTATGAATATTTTTGTTTTGTTCCTCCTTTTAAGAAGGAGTAAAGTATCCGCACTTTGGTCGTCTGTCTTCTTGAGCTTCATGTGGTCTGTGGATTGTATCTTGAGTAATTCGAGCGTTTGATATAATATCCACTTATCGGCGAGTGTATACTCTGTGTGTTTGTGTGTGTGTGTGTGTGTGTGTGTGTGTGTGTGTGTGTGTGTGTGTGTGTTTTGATTGGGTTACCTCACTCAGGATGATATTTTCTAGTTAAATCCATTTGCCTATGAATTTCATTAAGTCATTGTTTTTGATAGCTGAGTAGTACTCCATTGTGTAGATGTACCACATTTTTTGTATCCATTCTTTTGTTGAAGGGAATCTGGGTTCTTTCCAGCTTCTGGCTATTATAAATAAGGCTGCTATGAACATAGTGGAGCACGTGTCTTTGTTATATATTGGGGCATCTTTTGGGTATATGCCCAGGAGTGGTATAGCTGGGTCCTCAGGTAGTGGAATGTCCAATTTCTGAGGAACCACCAGACTGATTTCCAGAGGGGTTGTATTAGTTTTCAATCCCACCAACAATGGAGGAGTGTTCCTCTTTCTCCACATCCTTGCCCGTATCTTTTGTCACCTGAGATTTTTATCTTAGCCATTCTGACTGGTATGAGGCGGAATCTCAGGATTGTTTTGATTTGTATTTCCCTGATGACTAAGGATGTTGAACATTTCTTTAAGTACTTCTCAGACTTTCAATATTCCTCAGGTGAGAATTCTTTGTTTAGCTCCGAACTCCATTTTTCATAGGGTTATTTGAGTCTTTATAGTCTAACTTCTTGAGTTCTTTGTATATGTTGGATATTAGCCCTCTAATGGATCTAGGATTGGTAAAGATCTTTTCCCAATCTGTTGGTTGCTCTTTTGTCCTTTGCATTACAGAAGCTTGGAAGTTTTATGAGGTCCCATTTGTCCATTCTTGATCATAGAGCATAAGGCATTGGTGTTTTATTCAGGAAATTTTCGCAAGTGCCCATGTGTCTGAGACTCTTCCCCACTTTTTCTTCTATTAGTTTGAATGTATCTGGTTTTATGTGGAGGTCCTTGGTCCACTTGGACTTAAGCTTTGTACAGGGCAATAAGAATGGTTTGATTTGCATTCTTCTACATCCTGACCTCCCGGTGAACCTGCACCATTTGTTGAAAATGCTATCTTTTTTACATTAGATGGTTTTAGGTCCTTTGTGGAAGGTCAAGTGACCATAGGTGTGTGAGTTCATTTCTGGTTCTTCAGTTCTATTCCATTGATCTAACTGCCTGTCTCTGTACCAATACCATACAATTTTTTATCTCTATTGCTCTGCAATACTGCTTGAGGTTAAGGATGGTGATTCCCCCAGAAGTGCTTTTATTGTTGGGAATACTTTTTGCTATCCTGGGTTTTTTGTTATGCCAAATGAATTTACAAACTGCTCTTTCTAATTCTATGAAGAACTGAGTTGGAATTTTGATGGGGATTGCATTGAATCAATAGATTGCTTTTAGCAAAATGGCCATTTTTACTATATTAATCCTGCCAATCTATGAGCATGGGAGGTCTTTCCATCTTCAGAGATCTTCTTCAATTTCTTTCTTCAGCGACTTGAAGCTATTGTCATACAGATCTTTCACTTGCTTGGTTAGAGTAACACCGAGGTATTTTATATTATTTGGGACTATTGTGAAGGGTATCTTTTCCCTAATTTCTTTCTCAGCCCATTTATCCTTTGAGTAGAGGAAGACTACTGATTGGTTGGAATTAATTTTATAACCAGCCACTTTGATGAAGTAGTTTATCAGGCTTAGTAGTTCTGGTGGAACTTTTGGGGTCACTTAAGTATACTATTATATCATCTGCAAATTGTGATATTTTTACTCCTTCCTTTCTAATTTGTATCCCTTTGACCTCTTTCTGTTGTCTGATTGCTCTGGCTAGGACTTCAGAACTATACTGAAGGAGTAGGGAAAGAGTGGATAGTCTTGTGTAGTCCCTGATTTTAAAGTGATTGCTTCAAGTTTCTCTCCATTTAGTTTGATGTTGGCTATTGGTTTGCTGTATATTGCTTTTATTATGTTTAGGTTGGATCTTGAATTCCTGATCTTTCCAAGACTTTTAACATGAAGGGGTGTTGAATTTTGTCAAATGCTTTCTCTGCATTTAATGAGATGATCATGTGGGGTTTTTTCTTTGAGTTTGTTTACATACTAGATTACTTTAAAGGATTTCTGTGTATTGAACTATCCCTGCCTCCCTGGGATGAAGCCTACTTGGTCATCATGATGGATGACCATTTTGAGGTGTTCTTAGATTCGGTTGTGAGAGTTTTATGGAGTATTTTTGCATTGATATTCATAAGGGAAATTGGTCTGAAGTTCCCTTTCTTTGGGTCTTTGTGTGGTTTAGGTATAAACATACTTGTAGCTTCACAGAAGGCTTTATGAAGTGCTCCTTCTGTTTCTATTTTGTGGAATAGTTTGGACAATATTGGTGTGACGTCTTCTATGAAGGTTTGATAGAATTCTGTATTAAACCCATCTGGTCCTATGCCTTTTTGGTTGGAAACTTTAAATAACTGATTTTATTTATTTAGGAGTTATGGGATTTTTAGATGGTTTATCTGATCCTGATTTAACTTTGATTAAATCTGCCTACCTGGTATCTGTCTAAAAAATTGTCCATTTCCTCCAGACTTTCCAGTTTTGTTGAATATGGAATATAAGCTTTTGTAGTAGGATCTGGTGATTTTTTTTTTAATTTCCTCAGATTCTGCTGTTATGTCTCCCTTTTCATTTCTGATTTTGTTAATTTGGATACTGACTCTGTGCCCTCTAGTTAGTCTGGCTAAGGGTGTGTCTATCTTGTTGATTTTTTCAAAGAACCAGCTCCTAGTTTTGTTGATTCTTTGTATAGTCCTTTTTGTTTCTACTTGGTTGATTTCAGCCCTGAGTTTGATTATTCCCTGCCTTCTACTCCTGTTGGGTATACTTGCTTCTTTTTGTTCTATAGCTTTTAGGTGCGAGGTAAAGGTGCTACTGTTTGCTCTCTCCTGTTTCTTTTTGCAGGTACTCAGAGCTGAGTTTTCCTCTTAGCACCACTTTCATTGTGTCCCATAAGTTTGGGTAGGTTGTGCCTTCATTTTCATTAAATTCTAAAAAGTTTTTAATTTCTTTATTTCTTCTTTGACCAAGTTATCATTGAGTAGACCATTGTTCAACTTTCATGGATACGTGGGCTTTCTGTCATTTTTGTTGTTATTAAAGACTAGCCTTAGTCTGTGGTGATCTGATAGGATGCATGGCATTATTTCAGTCTTCTTGTATCTGTTCAGGGCTGTCTTGTGACCAATTATCTGGTCAGTTTTGGAGAGGGTACCATGAGGTGCTGAGAAGGTATATTCTTTTGTTTTAGGATGAAATGTTCTATAAATATCTGTTAAATCCATGTGGTTCATAAATTGTTAGTTTCTCTATGTCTCTGTTTAGTTTCTATTTCCCTGATCTGTCCATTGATGAGAGTTGGGTGTGGCAAACTCCCACTATTATTGTGTGAGGTGCAATGTGCCCTTTGAGCTTTAGTAAGGTTTCTTTTATGAATGTAGGTGCCCTTGTATTTGAAGCATAGGTATTTGGGATTGAGAGTCATCTTGGTGGATTTTTCCTTTGAAGAATATCGAGTGTCCTTCCTTATCTTTTTTGATAGCTTTTGGTTGAAACTTGATTTTATTTGATATTAGAATGGCTACTCTAGCTTATTTCTTAGGACCATTTGCTTGGAAAATTGTTTTCCAACCTTTTCCCCTGAGGTAGTATCTGTCTTTTTCACTGAGGTGTTTTTCCTGTATGCAGCAAAATGCTGGGTCCTCTTAATGTATCCAGTCTGTTAGTCTACATCTTTTTATTGGGGACTTGAGTACATTGATGTTAAGAGATATTAAGAAATAGTGATTGTTGTTTCCTGTTATTTTTGTTGTTCGAGCTGGATTTATGTTTGTGGCTCTTCTTTTTGGTTCATTGCAAGGTGATTACTTTCTTGCTTTTTCTAGGGTCTAGTTTCTCTCCCTGTGTTCGAGTTTTCCCTCTATTATCCTTGGTAGGGCTGAATTTTTAGAAAAATATTGTTTAAATTTAGTTTTGTCATGGAATATCTTGGTTTCTCCATCTATGTTAATTGAGAGTTCTGCAGGATACAGTAACCTGGGCTGGCATTTGTGTTCTCTTAGGGTCTGTATGACATCTGCCCAGGATCTTCTGGCTTTCATAGTCTCTGGTGAAAAGTCTGGTGTAATTCTGATAGGTCTGCCTTTATATGTTACTTGACCTTTTTCCCTAACTGCTTTTAATATTTTCTTTGTTTTTTGAGTTTGGTGTTTTGACTATTATGTGACTGGAGGAATTTCTTCTCCGTTCCAGTCTATTTGGAGTTCTATAGGCTTTTTGTATGTTTATGGGCATCTCTTTCTTTAGGTTAGGGAAGTTTTCTTCTATAATTTTGTTGAAGATATTTACTAGCCTTTTAGGCTGGGAGTCTTCACTCTCTTCTATACCTATTATTCTTAGGTTTGATCTTCTCATTGTGTCCTGTATTTCCTGGATGTTTTGGGTTAAGAGCTTTCTGCATTTTGCATTATCTTTGATGGTTGTGTCAATGTTTTCAATGGTATCTTCTGCCCCTGAGATTTTTTTCTTCTATCTCTTATATTCTGTTGGTGATGTTTGCATCTATAACTCCTGATCTCTTTCCTAGCTTTTCTATTTCCATGGTTGTCTCCCTTTGTGCTTTTCTATTTCCATTTTTAAATCCTGGATGGTTTGTTCAATTCCTTCACCTGTTTGGTTTTGTTTTCCTGTAATTCTTTAAGGGATTTTTGTATTTCTTCTTTAAAGGCTTCCTCTTGTTTATCTGTGTTGTCCTGTATTTCTTTAAGGGACTTATTTATATTCTTCTTAAACTCCTCTACAATCATCATGAGATGTGATTTTAAATCCAAATCTTGCTTTCCTGGTGTGTTTGGATATGCAGTATTTGCTTTGGTGGGAGAACTGTGCTCTGACGATGTCAAGTAGTCTTGGTTTCTGTTGCTTAGGTTCCTTCTCTTGCCTCTCGCCATCAGGTTGTCTTTGGTGCCAGCTTTTCTTGCTGTCTCTTACAGTGACTTGACTGTCCTGTACGCCTCTGAGTCAGCACTCCTGTAGACCTGTTTTCTTCTAGCCGGATCTGGAGACAGAGAGCTGCTCCTAGGTTTGTGTGTCCTGACGCCTCCAGGTGGGTGCTTGGAGCAGAAGAGTTGGTCTTACCTTTGCTCTCAGGTGTGTCAGCTCTCCAGGTGACTGTCTTTCAGCTCTGGGATCAGGCAGAAACCGGAAGGGTCCTCCCCCGACTGCTCCTAGGTTCCTGTATCCAGAGGGCACTAGGCAGGTTCCTCTTGGGCCAGGAATGTGAGCAGAAGTGGCAGTCTCCCCTGAGCTCTCTGGATTGTCTGCACTTCTGAGAGGTCATCTCTGTCCCCCATGGGATTTGTGTACAGAGAGCTGTGGGAGTGGTTCAGCTCCAGGTGCAGGCATAAATCAGAAGTCAGGACAAGTTATTTTAAGTGTGGTAATATTATCTTCTCCAAAAACAAAGGTTCCCCATGCTCCCCTGAATTCTCTTCCCATGTAGGCTCTGAGTTTAAGCTTTCCTGTTCACTCTGGTTGTTCATAAGAGTGATATTTGTGAGGTCCATGTAACTTGGATCCTGCACCCTGTATTTCTCCCCCTCAATATCTAACCAGCTTCTTCATTTCTCACCACCACATTAGGTATTGGGTCTCACTGTCCTGCCTTTAACAAGAACCCTAAGCCAGAATACCCTTTCAATTCTATTCTATTGTGTCCTTTTAGGATTTCTTTTAATATAGTAATTCCATCTTGCTCCTTGGATATACATTCGTACTTGTCCTTGTTATATTCTAGTTCAATTATTCTCCCTTGCCCAGCCCCCAAACATGTATACACACATTGGTTTCCATTACCTATCAACATAATTCTACATAAAGCATACATTATCATTCTCTTAATGAGTCTCATTGAATATTTTATTCATTAGTGATGGTAATATTTTAATTAGACCAATAGAAAAAATTACCACAATGTATTATTTATTCATTGTTATTTTATAATATGCATGAACTACACCTGTAACTTGAGCTATGTGGCCTTCCTCCATTAGAAACATTTCTTCCTGTGGGAATGTTCTTTAAAATAATGTCACTTTTACTGGAACTCATAATGACAAGGATCATAGAAGTTCAGCCTGAAGTGTCTTATATGTGCTAAAGAATGATATATAAATTTTCAAGACTGGTCTTTTCAGGGATTAGTAGACGACTTTTCCCATGCAGATACCAAATTTATGTTAAAACACAATCTACAGACTCTACCAGGCCATGGTACCTCCTACTACCACTAAATCTATGCTACGAAAACATACACAATAAGGCTGTGGGAATTTTGCAACTGCTTTTGTAGCTTTTGTAGGAAAGTAGCCATTATCTATCATAATTTTTATAAGAGACATTTTGACATTGTAGGTTAATGATCCTGTTTTTTTACCATCAAGCTGATTTAGGATTAGACTTCTAATGTTAAAACATTTCCAAAGATTTGTTGTCCTGTGAATCAGAAATATTACTCATGAGCTATAGTTGGAATATACATAAACTGAGCGGAGCCCCAAGACTCCCAGTGTTTAAGGGTAGACATTCTGGAAGGAAGGCAAAGCTGGGAAAAGGTATATGAGTAGAGAGAGACTGGGACTGGGTCCTTCTCTGTCACAGAACATGTCTAGAGAACTGGGACTGTCTGTCACAGTTTGGTCAGTCTCATTAGTGGTTATGAAACTGTCAACTCTGGTCATCAGCCAAAGTTAGAAAACTCATAACTGACTAATAACGGTCATTTTCTATTTGTTCGTAAATAAAATACCTATACAAAGATAGGAAAGTTAACACAAAATACTTTAGGAGCACATGTTTATAAAGGCAAAAGGTGAAAAGTTACGTCTTTCTCATCTACACTATGAACTGATCTGCTTTTGAGAGCTTAGGTCCTGTATGTTAGTCCACTAACACTCAGCAAGAAATGTATCAGCAAAGCCAAGTAAATATTCTCTATTATCCTTTTATTATATTTCACTCATAGAGGAGTACTGTGAAGTCTAATGAACAATTAGCATTGTTTATTATTGTTCCAGTTTTAATGTGCATGGGTGTTTTGCTGCATGGTTATGTCTGAACCAAATGTGTGAGTAGTACCCATGAAGGCCAGATGAAGTTGCTGGACATTCTGGGACTGAAAGTAATGATGTTTTGAGCCATCATATGGGTTCCAGGAATTGAACCTGAGTCCTCTGGAAGAGCAGCCTCCATCCATAATTCCCAAGCCAACTTTCTAGCTACAATCTATATTTTTTCTTCATGAGACAGAGCAAATGCCAGTTTACTAGTATTTTTAACTTTAAAAACATGACCAACATGAATTTGCTTCTCAAGAAACAAGTGATCATACTACTATTTAAGTTAGAAGCATACGTTCTAACTAGAAAGCACAAGAGCCTTAGTTTATCAGCTAGCATCTCTTTCTGATGCTTTGTTCTTCAACTGTAGTTTTTTTTTTTTGACATGGATAAAAAGTTTTATTACAGTGTCTGTCATTTCGTTATGCCTTTGAGGTTTCATGCCAAAAATCACAAATATATGAGGTGTCTACATATTTTTTTGCTTAGAAATAATTTTAAAGTTCTCCTACTAAGTCATTGTCATAGCAAATTACTATAGGCCTTCATTGTAATGGCCCGTATTCAATTTCCTGTTAATATAAAGATATGAGGATGCATTCTTCTTGAAAGATAAGTAATGGGCAACATATAAATATTCTATTAAAAAGATAAAAAGAAGGAAATGAACTAGAACTATTTTAAATTATTCATGGGTCTTTGATGTTTAATACATTGCTTAAACAAAGTAAAAAACGTCATTTGCAGGTGTTACTCAGGTTACATTTTTAAAACCCACAAGAAAATAATTTTCTGTCTGTAATACTACAAATACAGAGAATAAACATGAGAACACAGGATGGCTCTCAGATTTGTATCTCCAAGACTCAAACACCCCCGCTCTTTGGATGTGTTCAATTTCCTACTAGTGGATTTTTAATGGATGAATTCCACTTGGCATCTCCCTGTTCTCCTGCTCATTTGGTCTTCTACATGCATTCTTATTTTAATGCATATTTCTTTCATGTACCCAGTGACCAAAACAGATACTAAGACTTCAAGAATTCAAGCAGATTCTGATTTCAAAATGTGCTCTGGCTTTTACACCTTGAAGCTGTTACATGAGGATAGGCTCTCTTGACTTCTCATTAGAAGCCAAACTATTTCTTGGCTTCTACCATTTATAAACTCTAAGTAACTATTCTCTCTCTCTCTCTCTCTCTCTCTCTCTCTCTCTCTCTCTCTATTCCTCTCTCTCTCTCACATATATATATATATATATACTCACACACACATATATATATATATAATCTTACAGTAAGTTGTGCTGCACATAATCATATTACTTATACTTCTGCACATTTCCAGATATTTCTGAAACATGTCGCTCTTCTTTCAACAGTGTTCCACTCATTTCCTTTCCACCATCCACCCTACCCAAATTCTGAACTAAACTCTAAAATTATCAGTTCAGCCAGACTCACCAGAATCCTTTCTCCTAGTGAGACTAACCTAAAGCCAACATAGGAATGTTTTGCCTGAGTTTATAATATTTAGATGTTCAAATGTGTTTGGATTGCCACACTAGCTGCTAAAGGTCAAAACTCTTTGATCTCTTAACACCTGAAAGGTAGCTGAGGACTTAAGCATGAAATGCTTTCATGAATATTTTTTAAGAGTTACTTAAATATTAACTAAGAAATATAATTAGAACTTAAACATTGTCACATCTCCGGATATATTTTAGGCTGGACACATAAAATCATTTGAATTAACAGCATTATAACCACACTAACGTCTACAATTCTAATTGGAAAATTGACTTATGCATGTGGTTGCAGTTTCTTAACCACAAATAGCATCTGTGTAGATTATTAATTCAAATGAACTTTAAGAGTTACATGACTAATCATGAGTCACTCCCCTTGGAACATCACCTTCAAGACTCACTTTTTATGCATTTATAGATGTGTGGGTATGTGTGGGTATGTGTGCATAACTTTAATGTGAATCAAGTAGTGACTGGTTGTTCATTTCTGGTTTATAGTAGGGGGCACTATGAACTCTGTGAGCTACAGTACTCATTGTTATGGGAACAAACACTACACACTGAGTATCCAATAATTTTATTTTATTTTTGGTCTTTAGGCTTAGCTACAAAACAAACCCCATACCTAGCACTATTATCAAGCTATGAATCTATGACTAAATGGATGAGAGTCCTTAGAGTAGAATCTACTACAATTACGCTGCTAAATGGACATAGCATTACTCATTCTTCATAAAAGTTATCATCATGCTCATAGATAAATTCATCTCTCAATCTGAATCTGAAAAGTTCTATTTGCAGTATATCCTGATTAGCACAGTTACCTACAACTAACCAAGGTGCAGAGACAGAGAATGCAGAACGTTCAGCCCTGAAGGGAACATCTATACCACGTCCCTCCCTACAAGCCCTGCCGATCATTTGGGAAGAGGGAGTGAAATAGAGTATAAGAGCCAGAGGTAGTGAATGAATGTAAGAAGACATTATCTTAAGACAGAGCGGGGCAGCTGTACATGTGAATTCACAGTGATTGGGAGAGCATGCACAAAACTATGACAAAGTCGTAGGTGCAGACCTACCAGTCACACACAGAAAACAAAAATAAGATGAAAAGTTAAGTTCTATAAACTTAGATGGATAGGGAAATAAAGACGACTCTGTGAGGAGGTAGGGGAGATGTGCTGGGCTTTCCAAGATAGAAAAATGGGAAGGAACAGGGATATCATAAGTACACCAAAAACAATAACACTTGAAAATGACTTTTGAATTAAAGCTTTGTCTTTGAAGAGGTAGCCTCCTCACTATGACTCCAGATACAATGGTAGCTCTTTGTCTAGCACTGATGTCATGATGCCCACCTCTGCAGCAGCCCTGTGCCTGTGTTTCATTAGGCTCTAATCTCACACTGGTGTGTCTATAAAGTACAGAGGGTGATCTTTTTCCATGCTTCTACTCACATTGCTCAATAAGATTTTCTCTGATGGTTTTACATAGGAAAGAGTCATGGAAGCCATGACTCCCCAGCACATGGTTTGGAATCTAAATAAAAACAACCAGATGCTCCCAGCTTTGTTTGTGAAATGAGGTGGTGCAGAGCCCCTTCTGAGGCAGGAAGCAGATAGAAATTAAGGAACGTGAACATATAGTATAGTTTAGAATAGCCATCATTATGTACACTGAACTATGTTATGAGATCAAATTAAATAATTTGAACGGAAGAGGGGAGAGGTTATAGTGTTTCAAAAGAAGTCCCTTGTAATCTTTTGAGTGCTGTTTTCTCTCATGAGCAAGAGTCATAACTCAAACCATAGCTGACACTTCTGTCACTTGCAAATGTTAATTTCTTAGGTTATCGTATGCAAATATAAATGTTTACAACTTATTGATTTGACAGAAATTTTACTTTACCTCTCCAAGAGTAGAGATTCTAGCATAATTCATATTGAGTAAAATTACTATAAAGCCAAGAAAACTTCAATATGAATTATGTGAGTAAAATTAATGTGTAAAGAAGAAATAAAGTCATTTTGGTTGCTTACACATCTTAATACTCTGAAACATCTTTGTTCATTATTTATAAAATTAAAGAAATTTCAAAAATTTAAAGATAGTAATTAATCTATCGAGATGAGAAGCTGAAAAGGACTGCCTTTTAGCCATATTTCCTCCCACACATCATACATGCTATTTGAACACTTTATTGCTAAAATTCTGGGTTTGTTAGCTAATAAATACAGCCTTACAATGAAGACCTCAAGAAGGCATGTTGTTGTTCACATGAAAAAGTGCCCAAAGTTTGAGAAAATTTTCATCTAGTTTTAGACTATTCTTTCCTAAATCTTTAAAGTGCTTACAATATCAATATACTCTGTGTGTGTGTGTGTATGTGTGTATGTGTGTACATGTATACATGTAATCCAGTGTCTAACTTTCTGACGCAGATGGTACTGACATGACCAAATAATGACCATGAAATAGTGTTATATTTCCCCTGAGTTTTTGGCATAATCGCTTCTGCTTGATGGCAGAAGAAGCTCCAGTCAAAATTGCTTGGGATGGCAACACTGTTTCTCCTCTTGTTACTAAATCTCCAGAGTCCCTTGTTGCTGCTAGCAGGGTCTGGTATGGGTCTCCCAAGTGCATTTTCTAGAAGCTAAACTTTAAAAATCACCAAGGAGGATCATCAGGATTCAACCAGCTGACAAAAAATTTTTAGAGACAGTCAAGGCATCAGAACTTGGTTGTCACATAATGTCTAGCTTCAAAAACATCATAATTTTATTAAACAGCATTTTTTGGCAGTTGGCTTGCTCTGAAACTTAACAAAATATATAGATATTAGTAACCTTATTCATAATATCCAGAAGCTGGAAAGAACCCATATGTCCTTCAACAGAGGAATGAATACAGAAAATGTGGTTCATTTACACAATGGAATATTACTCAGCTATCAAAAACAATGACTTTATGAAATTCATAGCCAAATGGATGGAAGTAGAAAATATCGTCCTGAGTGAGGGAACCCAGTCACAAACGAACACACATGGTATATACTCAGTGATAAGTGGATATTAGTCCAAAAGCTCAGAATACCCAAGATACAATTTACAGACCATATGAAGAGCAAGAAGAAGGAAAACCAAAGTGTGGATCCTTTAGTCGTTCTTCGAAGGGGGACAAAAATAATTAAAGGAGGAAATATAGAGACAAAGTGTAGAGCAGAGACTGAAGGAAAGGCCATCCAGACTCCCACACATGGGAATCCATCCCATACACAGTCACCAAACCCAGACACTACTGCAGATGCCAAGATGTTCATGCTGACAGGAGTCTGCTATAGCCGTCTCCTGAGAGGCTCTGCCAGAGCCTGACAAATACAGAGGTGGATGCTCACACCCAACTGTTGAACTGAGAACTGGGAATCCAATGAAAAAGCTAGAGAAAGGACTGAAGTACCTAAGGGGTTTGCAACCCCATAGGAAGAACAACAATATCATCCAATCAGACACCCAGAGCTCCCAGGGACTAAACCACCAACCAAAGAGTACACATGGAGCAACCCATGGCTCCAGCTGCATATGGAGCACAGGATGGCCTTGTTAAGCATCAATGGGAGGAGACGCCCTTGGTCTTGTGAAGGTCTGATGTCCCAGTGTAAGGGAATGCCAGGGCAGGGAGGTGTGTGGGTGGGGGAGGTGGGGGAGCAACCTCATAGAAGCAGGGGTGAGGGGGTAAGGAATAGGGGGTTTCCAGAGGGAAAACAGGAAAGGTGATAACATTTGAAATGTAAATAAAAAATCTAATTATATATAATTATATATAATATAATATATATTTTATATAATATATATTTTATATATATATAAAAATTTGGAAAAATATTATGGCAACAATTATTTAGTTTCAGATGTAGTGACAGCAAAAATAGAAAAAATGGCAATCAGAATCAAAATAGAGAAAACAGTAAATGACAGTCATGGATATCTTGGGATTCACAGTAACAGCTAACTGATTTCAGAGTAAACATCTCTATCCATGTGTTTCATAGTAATGCATGCTTCATTTCTTTTGTACAAAATTCACTCTTTTCTTTCTCAAGGAAACAAATAATGGCGAAACATTGGTCACTTAATTTATATACCAATATTATATAGTTAGTTTTTTTCTTTTAAAATATGCTCTATGTTGACTAGAAAATTACTCATACTTGAAGCAAAAGAAAATACATAGAGACAACAGAACAATTTACTAAATTGGTGTTGTTATTAGTTTACCAATAAATAGTGAACCAACATCCAATAAGGCTAATGTGCTTTCTCATTTGTGTTATGCCATATCATCTTTTTTTTGAAGTTGCCTTATATGCATTGCAGAAAAAAGTTATTTATATATTTGTTCCCTATTGCATAGAAGAACATCTAAGCAAAAGTGAGTTTTCTGGAGGACACAAGAATGGGATATTCAACACAAGCAAGTCACCGTGCTTAATCTCCAGCAATAAAATACAACCAAAGAACTTCCTCTACTGAAACACAAGCTTTCTGTACAGAGTAAGAGACCCACATTCTTATCTTCTACTAGGAAACAAATATTCAGGAACTGTCAACAGCTACTATTACCTGTAGTAGCTGAACTTGCTTCAGTACATCAAACAACAGACCATCATATAAACTCTGAGCCCTTTCTTCACACATCTCTGTATCACAGAATGATTTAAACAGAATATCACAAACTCGTTTCACAGTTCCCTGTCCCAGTGCCTTTCCATTCTTATGCCATCCTCCATTTGATAGAGCATAGTTCAGCTTTCTCTTGCATCCCAGGACCTCACAGACTCTGTTTCATAGCTACTGACGGATGTCCAGGGACCTGCCAACAACTACAGAATTTGTTTTTGTTTGTTTGAAAGCATCTGAGGTCAATTGTTTAAGATATTTAATTTTTTCTCCCTGTTATACCTACCATTATAAACTCAGTGTTTGTTATATCAATAAATATACTTATCTATATATGGCAGTGTTGAAAATACTTTACTAATAATATAGGATTTAAATCCATGACTCAAGTATAAAACTAAAGAAAAAATTCTTGATAGTAACAAAAATACACAATACAAGTTCTATATAGCTATCATTTTCACTGTAAAAGTCACATAATTGTAAAAGGTAAGGCTTTTATAAATTACATTAAATGTGTAATATATCAAAGCAACTCAAAAAGGAGCTTACATTAGAACAAAGTGTGAGAAGAATTAAAGGGGACATTTGCTAACTACGGCATGTGAATAGAAGGAAAATCTCATACTTTGTTCTAATGTAAGCTCCTTTTTGAGAAAGAAAAGTGGCTGCAATATTTTTACAATATAGGACACAAAATATCCTATTACCAAGCTTCCGAGCTCTGTGACTCTGTGCCTCTCCTATGACCCTGGCATTCTATGGATATGTCTATAAAACAACCATTTCAGATCTGGCTATCTCTCACTGTCCAAGTTTCCTCTTGAAAGCAAAAACTTCTTTCTTATGTTCCAAAGGTGAAAACACGAGCATGTGCAGCACAGGGTGTTAAAATTTTGTGATAATTCAGAGAAAGCTTTGTAGAGGAAAGAAATAACACATTAAATAGAAAACACAAGCCATATATTAAAACCC
Source organism: Rattus norvegicus (assembly GCF_021556685.1). Classification (NCBI taxonomy): domain Eukaryota; kingdom Metazoa; phylum Chordata; class Mammalia; order Rodentia; family Muridae; genus Rattus; species Rattus norvegicus. Next base: position 86,731,025 of record NC_141542.1, on the reverse strand, counting down.
GAAAAGAGGGTTTTCTAAAATCTTTACAAGAGAGCACTGATTCGATTATTTTATTATCTGAAAACAATGCTGAAAATACATAAATTGGGTTTGTAATAAAGCATAAAAGAAGTTACCTGTAATTCTTCCTAAGTTATATTAGGAACATATACTGAAGACTGGGATGAGACTTGGGCCATCTATATAAAGGAACAAATTTAAAGAAACAAAAAAGTTAATGTTTATTACCCTGGTTTAAAATAAAACAAACTAAACCCTTTACTAAGTGATTGTCATGTTGGTGTTAGCATACCAGCAGCAGCTTTAAAATTCATGAAGCTCAAAAAGAAGGATGACCAAAGTGTGGATGCTTCACTTCTTCTTAGAAGGGGAAACAGAATTATCCATAGGGGGGGATATGGAGAGAAAGTTTGGAGCAGAGACTGAAGGAATGGCCATTCAGATCCTGCCCCACCTGAAGATCCAGCCCATATACATACAGCCACCAAAACCCAGACAATATTGCTGAGGTCAAGAAATTCATGCTGACAGGAGCCTGATATAAATGACTTCTGAGAGGCTCTGCCAGAGCCTGACAAATATAGAGGCAAACGCTCACAGCAAACCATTGAACTAAGAATGGGGTCCCCATCGGAGGAGTTAGAGAAAGGACTGAAAGAGCCGAAGGACTTTCCAACCCCATAAGAACAAAAACAACAATCAACCAGAGCTCCCAGGGACTAAGCCACCATCAAAAGAGTACACATGGACAGATTCATGGCTTCAGCTGCATATGTAGCAGAGGATGCCTTGTTGGGCACCAAAAGGTGAAGAAGTCCTTGACCTTGCCAAGGCTGGAACCCCAGTGTAAGGGAATGTAAGGTGGAGAGGTGGGAAGGGATGGGTGGTTGGGTGGGGGAAAGAGGATAACATTTGAAATGTAAATAAAAGATGCCCCCTCCAAATAGACAATCATTTCTTCCACATCATGTCATTCTCTTCATTAAAATATCAGTTTCAACTGTGGCAATCTCCATCTTTTGATTCCATTTTTTTGTTCCATTCAAATGTTTCACAATAAATTGCATCAAGTAGTTGTTTGCATCACTTTGAAACATCCAAATATTTCCAAAGTAATACAGAAGATGAAAGAGAAATATGCCAGTGCCATTAATAAAAACGTCTTTCATATGGCTTATACATTTTCAAGTATTAAATACACACAGTCTAGCAACTTCTTTGTTAATAGATAGAAATCAATTTCTCCCACTTAAACAAGTTCATGTCACAAGCCTTTAACAGATACTACCCATCATTTCTAAAGGTCAAATCACCAAAAATGAAATTACTAAAGATATGAAAACATCTAGGTTTTTTCCATAAAGAAAACATGAATTGTGAATAACTATAGTCTAAGATATTGTGGCTCAAGATGTTATGTCAGAGTGGACATGAGGGGGTCCCAAAGTCTCTGATGTCAGACTTCTTCCTATCTGTTCTTTTTCCTGCCTTGTTTAGTAGAGCAGGAAAAGTTGTCTGACCATAATGCTCTTCAAGACAGTGGAGTCCTGCACAGCTACAGTTACACAGCTGAGAATCTAGTCTCAGAAGAAAACTATTCTGAAAAGTTGCTGAAGAAACACAGCAGAGATCGCACACTCCAAGGAGACAGTCTCCATTCTAGTCTTGGATAGTGATCAAAGTCCCCACATCTGTCTGCATGAACACACATGGACTTGACGTATACAGCACTAAGATACCAGAGTATGTGGTATTAAAATGTGCTCCATTAAAATTTCCATGGCTCAAAAAAATAAATGTTTATACTAAGTCAACTGAGTCCCCAAAATTGCACAAGAATCCACAATCTGCATGTAAGACACTGAGGGTCCTGCCCCCAAATGGTTTTGATTGGTAAATAAAGTTGCCGGAGGCCAATGGCTAGGAAGGGAGACAGAGGTGGGACTTTGAGGATTCCAAGGGAGGAGGAAGGAGATAGCCATCATGGCAAGGAGGAGGGAAGATACACCAGATCTGAGAGGTGCAGAAGAGAGAGCATGGCCATCATGTGAGAGTCAGGGATTACGCTCAGGAGGGCTGCATGTGTGGTTTGGGGCAGCAGAGATGGAACATAGATTTTAGTAATTAATATCTCAGGAGTATTGGAGGGAGTGCGCTAACCATGTGGACGTTAAGAAGTGACCCAGCCATTGAGTTGGTTAAGGTATATTAAAGTATAAGGCTACATGTGTATGTCCTTTCATTCGGGAAAACGGACATTGGAATGGATAGCAAGGAATATTCTGCCACCACTGGGATGATTTGAGTAGTTATTTGAGTTCAACAATATAAAATTATAAGAGAAAAACATATAAGCCCCGCCAGACCTGGCAGACTCTTGAGTGTCAAGGCCGGAACCTTCTGAAATCCACCAGTATCAATTGGCCATCTCAGTGCAGACCTGGGAACTAACTGGCAATACAGTGTTTGAACTGGCAATACAGTGAGGCACACAGTGGAAACAGACTCATGAGAGAAGACAGAGGAGTGGGGAGACATTGACAACAACAATCGGAGACATAGCAGACACATCTAACCACAAAGACTCCTGGAGCAAGATCTGGTAACGAATACACATTGCACAGATCCCAAAAGAAGCTATAAACTGTGGTATGGGTCAAATCAGCATCCATCACACCAAGTCTTTTCTGAAATATAGAATGTAAGGATAAGAGACCACAAAATAAAAGCCTATAATTTTCAAGCTGGGCAGGACTATATGACCAGTGTATGCTTCTTATCTGAACTTATACTGCCCCAGGGAGTTTTTTAAGTTTAAATTCTACCAACTTTTCCATGATGAACCACAAACAGCCAAAGCAATTCTAATGATCAAGAGCAATGCTAGAGGTGTCACAGCACCACCGCGAATGAAGGCATAAAGCGAGCAATAAAGACAGCCGGGTACTCTCATAGAAGAGTCAGGAAGACCATCCTGACATAAAAGACCACGAAATAAAAGGCTGAAGCTTAATTTTACCTACATAATTCTTGATACGGAGGCAAATATGATATCCTAGTTTACAATGGTGCTGGTAAGACTGGCTTTCAACTGGAAGAAGAGCTAAATTTATTTATACATTTCTCCTGTACAAAAAATCAATTAGAAAATCGACCTGAAACCTTAGTTTAAAACCTCAAACAAAGAAACTTTTAGAAGAAAACACAGGGGCTATCCCTCAAGATATCGGTGTAGGGAAGAACTCTTAAATACTATGCCATCAACATGGGAACTAATCCCATGAAAATAAAAAGTTTCTAAACACCAAAGGACACAATCAGAAGAGTTAACAGCCCACAGAATGGGAGAAATGTTTACAAGCTACACATTAGACAGGGAGCTAATATCCAGAATGTACAATGAATTGAAGAAATCAACACCAAAGGAAAAGAACTGACCATCACCAACAAATGGGCAAAGTTGCTCAACGTTCTTAGGCACCGGGGGAATGGAAACTGAAACTGTTTTGAGACACCACCTACCCACACGCTGAATGGGCACCATCAGCATGCCGACAACGAATCCCAGGGGATCTCTACTACTGTTAGTGGGGTACAAATTAATATAGCCATTGAAGAAATCTGTTGAGAGATTTCCCAAAACATTGATATAGAGCAACCATATGATTAGCTACTTAACTCCTGGATATGTAGAGAACTAAATGTCCAACAATAGAGATATTTATATCCCCATGTTTGTTACTGCTTTATTCACTGTCACAAAGAACTAGAATCAAGCTTATGTACATCAATAGATGAAGAGATAGTGAAATTTTGAAATATATATTAAATGGACTATTACATGGTTGTAAACAAAGTAAGTCAGAGACATTTGCAGGAACATGGATAAACCTAGAATGTATAATTAAGCAAGGTCACACAATCTCAAGAAGAAACCACATGATCTTTTTCATACATAGAATCTAGCCAATAATATATGTATGTATTCAAAAAATGCCCTTGTGGTTATAGTAAGTCACGGAGAAAAGAGAAAATAAGGTGATAATAAGAACTTAATGTGGATTATGGTACAAGATGTGAAAGCAGATATAAAACTAATTTCTTCCAGTGCTAAGTCTGCTGTGCATTGCTCTGCCTGCTTGGGTGGATAGTGCATAAGTTCATAAATGTATTTGATACTGCGAAATTTAATTTGAAGCTTCAAAAATTCTACTTTAAATGTCAATTCTAATTGTATAGAAGTTCATTAAATTGTACAGACTTTATGTGATTTTGACATGTGAAATTTTTATTTCCATGCATATTTCTAATAATTAGCAAGGTTTTTATTTTAAAATAACATATATCTTTATGAAATATAGATTGTGTGTTTATGATTACATGAGAGGAAAGAAAATAGGGTATAAGTTTGTCTTTATAAAATATTTTTAATAAAAGGAAAAGGAAATTTAAATCAGCATAAAGACATACATCAATTAAGTCATTTCATGGTCCCTTAGTACATGTTTCTAACAAGAAATTGCATTTAATAATGCAGAGAAGCAACAGTGACTAAAGACTGGCCAGGCCCTACCACATGAGACATGGGACATTTCTTTGGGCATACTCCTTAAACAGCCTAAGAAATAGCCAAGTGCCTCAAGTGGAACTGAAGTAACTCTCTCATGCTGTGGAGGCTGGTGTGGAGGGATTATAATGCTGACATCAATTTCTAAGCAAGTCAACAGACAACTGAATGAAGAAGAATATGGGATGAAATAAAAGCGTGATCCTAGAAAAATAGTTTATAGGTCAGTGAAGGATACTAGCTAAACATTCATTCTAAAATCCATTATAAATAAGTACCTGTGAATACATAATCTATAACTTCTAATACAGAGCTTAAAACGTATTTGAAATGATATAACAAGATCTCTATTGGAAAAAATAATGTCACAAAAACACAAAAGGAAGCAGTAAATACACTTTTTAGTTTTATTACACTATGAATTTATTGTTCTTTAGTGATTTGTATAATTCTGACAAGCCTAAATAAAATTATATAAAAAATCCAGTGTTACTATCATAGGGTATTGTTTTAAGGAGCTAATTTATAGGTAACATTGTGATATCAAACTATTGTGATGAATTTTGGATGCTGGTATTTATTGATGTTCTGAGGAGTAATTAACTTACTAGGTCTTCAGTGACTCTCTCATCAGTCACTGCACAGATAAGCAACACTTAGAAACGCTAATAACATGGAAATGATAGATGATTGTTGATGGAATTTGAGTTTATTTAAAAAGCAAGAAAAGGGTTGACACACTAGGCACTTCTCAATCCAAAAGAATTTCAGAATCAACAAAGTAAATGTCTGCAAAAAGACACCTGCTTATGAACTGCCTGATACTGCAGGCCACAATTCAAGCCATTGTCCCTAACTGATGGAGAGAACAATTAAATGGACCACCAAGTAGGTAGTTCCTCACTATCCTTATGACTACCAATCGTAAGGCTACAGCTCCAGAAAGGGTGGGGATCAACATGAACCCATCTCGGTGTGTTTAGCATTAACTAGCAGAGCAAAAGCATAGCGTGTGTAGCATGTGTTCCTTCTAGCATTCTTCTTGTAAACAGCTTCTGCCCTTCCCAAACACCAGGCCTTTTCCTTAAATACCAACTACTGCAGCAACACAGATTTTATCAAGATTACTCCACAGCACAATGTTACCTTTTCTTCCAGAATGACGGTGTTGCTGACCTCTGCCCTCTTAATCTCATATATGTAGAAAATACAAATATGCTCAGTTTGGAAATAAATTAGGCACAGAACAACAGGTGAAAGCATGAGAAATAACAAAGTAACATGGTCTCTGTATGTTTAATGTTGGCCTGTATAAAAGAGATTAGACAGTATTTTTTCTCATATGTAGATCAATAATGTATTATATAAATAGATCAATAATGTATTAACTGTAACTGAAGAAAATAATCTATCTAAAATTCAGTTTTTCTTAATGAAAACACTGTTGTGTATACTTTGTTTCTATGTATGTATGTATGTATGCATGCATGCATGCATGTATGTATGTATGTATGTATGTATGTATGTATGTATGTATTTACATCCCAAATGCTGCTGGGAAGTCCTGCATCCCCCAACCCCTTCTCCTCTGAAAGACCCCCCACCCCAGGAATCTCCCTCACTTTGTCACATCAAGTCTCTGCCAGATTAGGTGTATCCTTTCCCACTGTGGCCAGACAAGGCAGCTGTGTTAGGGAAAAATATCAGAGTCTGGCTACAGCTTTAGGGAGAGCCTCTCATAAAGGGGTGGGTGGGGTGGGAGGTTGTCACACAAAGACTGAGTTGTACATATGTCACATCTGTGCCAGGGGCGTGGTTCCAGCTGTGTATGTTATTTGGTTGATGGCTCAGTCTCCGAGAGCTACCAGGGGTCCAGGTTAGTTGACTCTGTCGGTCTTCTTGTGGGGTTACTATACCCTCCAGGGTCTCCAAACCTTAGCCCAACTCTTCCATAGGAGTACCCAACTTCCACCCAATGTTTAGCTCTGGAATCTGCATCTGTTATAAAATATCTTGGTGTAACTCGAACCAAGCAAGTGAAATATCTGTATGTCAAAAACTTCAAGTCCCCGAAGAAAGAAATTAAAGATTTCAAAAGATGGAAAAGTCTCCCATATTCATGGATTGGTAGGATTAACTAGGGAAAATAGATACCATTCCAAAGTAATCTACAGATTCAATACAATCTCAAGCAAAACTCCAACACATTTTTTTATAGAATTTGAAAGACCAATTCTCAGTTTTATATGGAAAAAATATAATTTGTTTTAAGTGGTCTGGGAACCATGAGTGGAGGTAGTAGCACTAAACATTTTGCTAAAGATGCATAAATAAAATCAAACTCTTAGACCTTTTCTCTTACCCACTAGACATGAATTTTAGTTTTTAACAAGATTCCCATTATGAGAAATTTGCATATTAAATTTTGATATGCACTTCTTTGGATTACCCAGAACTTTATATTCTTGCATATTTTATAAATATCTTTATTTTACTATCAAATTAACGACTTACTCAAAAAACTGAAACTATTTAGAAAGTCATCAAGACATATTTCTACTAATAGGGCACAAGTAAGAGAATTCAGAACCAAGAAAAGAAATCAAAGAACACAGAAATATTACCTATAAGGTAGAGATAAAAATGATTTTAAAGCATTCAGAACAATGTACACATATGTGTATATGTATATATATACACACACATATATATATATTAAATTTTACACAAGTTCAGAAATTTATGAATGAGCATTTAGCATTGGGATTGGCTATTGTTTACTAAAATATAATTAGGTTTATGTATGATAAATGAAAATTAATAACAAGTATCAACCACCCACAGGCCAATGTCAATTTGGGTGACAAGAAAATTTTTTCATTTTCTTTTTAAATAATTGCATGCTACTGAAGAACAGAGGGTTCTCAAAATTTAGCACAGAGAAATAAAAATCCTTGTTACATATAATTATAATTAGTCAGGGATTAAAACTGAAATCTGAGTTGATTAGAATCTAAGCTGATTAGGAATGAGCATCCAACTATGTCTTTGAAGTTTTGGTCAGGCTATTATTTTTCTGTATGCATATGACTCCCCTGATCATGTGACCACCAGAGCTCCTGTGCTGACAAAGGGTAAACCAGGACGAAATACACATCATCAGCAATTGATTATTTGGGGATTGTTTGAAGCTAACTATAGAACACAGCTTATAAAGAAACCTAAGTACCAGCGTTAAAAGAAATGCTCAGCAAAAAAATTAAATGATTCTGGTATTGGACTTGATGATCCATTAAGACACGGTGTGCACTGTTAACTAAAAGTCAATCTCATAATGGAATTGGGAATAGCAAGGGTAGCTTCTCAGACTGCAGCCATGTCATTCCGCACCACAGTCATGTAGGCCAGTTCACTTGGCTTAGAATCAGACAGCTGTACAGATGCTGGACAAAAGTAATTCAAAATTCTAATTGATTTTTCATTGGCAGAGGATATGCCAGATGTTCCAAAGTGAGCTTGGGTCATTATACCATTGTCAAAAAATTCTAAAAAGAATATTAACTTGCTTACAATCTTGATAAAATAATATGAGGCAAATGTTTTACTTGTCAACACACTTGAAATATTAAAATATTGAAATGGACCCTATCCTTGAATTATATTGTTTTACACTAACGAATCAAGAATCAAATGACTGAAGGGGTAAAAGAAAAATAATTTCAGGATGATAATTATTTTCTTTATGAATGACTCGCAATTAAATTCTTCTTAAAATAAACTAATTATGTAAGTGTTCTAATGCTTCTGATGCTTTGCTTCTCGATTTTAAATTTGCCAAGATTCTTTACAACTTTACCATAAATGTGCACAGTCCCTCCAGGGTCTTAGTGACATTACTACTTCATGTTTAATGACCTTCTTTTCAGCCACCCACAGTAACATAGTCTGGAATTCTTCCTTACTCAACTTTTACACCACTTAAGTGCACCCCATCACCATGATGTCCAGTGTACAGACATTCCCATTGCCCACGTTTTGTGCTTCCTAGGGATTTGTGACCCTTCTTGCAATAATTTAAGTCACATGGTGGTCTGAGTATGAAGAGCATTTTCCTTCTCCTTATTGCTATTTATGCTGAGGACAGTTTTAACAAGCCCTCTGATTTCTTCAAACCATTAAAATGCTCTTTTTAATTCTAACCTTAACTGGGAAAACTAGGACAAACATCTTAAGTCTTGCCTTATTAAAATATCTGCCATTCTGCAGTATGAACCGGGGGCTCACTGTTGTTGCTCCTAAATTGTATCCATTCTATGTAGTCTCTCTTCAAACATACTAATAAGTTTGCTCGGACTAACATTTGGTGAACATTGACTAATATGAGTGGACATTAAGCAACAGAGATTTTAAGTTTCCAAATATTTTTGTTTTACAAATAGATGTCGACAGCATTGATGGGACTCAGTAGGCAGCTGCAGACTGTGTCTTGGTCTGGTGTTTGGTAGCTGTTTCACCTGAAGCAAGTCATAGGTTCAGTTTCCCAATATAAGTTAATAGAGTGGAACATGTTATAAAAATTATAGGATTCTTAGCTTCTAAATTTTGAGAATACTTCCTGACATATGAGATGTATTCCACAAATGGTTCGAAGTTTTTGTTTTTTGTTTTTTTGTTTAGTTTTCTTTTGTTTTATCCTTTAATTGTTCATGTGCTGCAATGCTTGACCACAGCTTTCACTAGAGTGACCTGAAATAAGTGATTCCATTCAAAATACCAGAGATCTGTGTTAACTTGTTTCAGGTTTTTGTAATGGGAAGATTTAATAAAAGTCTCAAGGAATTTTTCAAATGTTTCTGCATGACCGACTAGACACAGATATATTATTCTCCTTCCTCTACCTCTGAGTCAGTCACGGAAACATCAGCAAAAGAAGGATGTCCACTTTGTGAGAATACAAAAAAGGAACTGAGGTAAAAGGGGGGATCGTCTCAGGCAGAGGGAGCCAGTAGTTTAGGACTAAAAGGCTTAGTCTACGTGTATGCTATTTTCTTTTCAGTGAAAAAGTTCTGCTTTCTCTTAGTCCTCCACAACTGGAAAATAGGAAGAGCAACTGGTGGTGCGAGCTATCCAGATGTACGCCCTTCCACATATACTACCTGTCATATACAGCTTAGTCATTCATACACTCCCTCAGCACCATCACTCCTACACTCCCTTGCTCAACATAGTTACTACTTGGGCTCCACATAGTCATTCCATAGTAGCCATGTAACAGGAGAGGAACTGGAACAAGCCACCCCTATGAATCTGTTCATCCCTCTTATGTCTAAAGAGTAAACACTGGGGAGGAAGAATAGAACAAACACAAGAGGAAACAGAAATCAAAGGTAGCATGCTGCTATGCACTCCCCATGTCCTTCCTACATCTATTTTGTTTGCACACTACTTTTCATCATGCACTCAGTTACTTGAACTTAAAGGTGGAGTTCTGCTACTGTGAAATTGCTTCACTTACATGAAGGAGCTTTCCTTTTTCCCCATAACCCTTTCTCTAGGGGCCCCTTTCCTAGCTCTTGAAGCCACAGTCAGAAGGTAGCCATCTTCAAATTAGCAAGAGAGGCCTCATCAATGCCTGTCCATGCCGGGAACCTGACTTACTGCTTCCAGTCTATAGGACTGTACAAAAAAAATGATGTTTAATACACTAAGTATAGCAAGTCTGCAGTGCTTAATGGCATCCCACACTACACCAATATGAGAGTTAACAATAACTCAAAATAATAGCAAATTATAACTGATTTTAGTGGCAATTCAAAACTACATACTTCATACATGAAAATATCACTTTAAAGGATAGACAATAATTTTTAAATTACAACTACAAAAATACAAATGAAGTCAATTTAAGTTCTGAAAGAAAAAAGTGAAATAAAAATTAATATCCCAGTTAAAGAAGACCCAAACAATGGAATTATATTCTTGTAATAAAACAGATAACAAGTTCATTATTTGAATTTCACTACCATGGACAATATGTTTGTGACACCCAAAGAATTTTTATGTTGAAATCCTAATGCCCAGTGTGATATAAGAAATGATGATAAAAAGGCCAGGAAGTCCTTCCACCATGTGAGATACAGAAAGACACTGCCATCCATAAGTAAGAAATTTGTCCCCATCTGTCTATTCCCTGATCTTGAACTTTCCAGCCCAGCCAAGCAAATGTGCAAATACACTGCTGTTGCTTGCACTTTCCCAGTTCATGATACTGTTAAATTCTGAATGAACGAACATAGTCACACAAATTCATACCTACCTGTTACCTCAAAAGGGAAGAAAATTGACAGAGGAATATGTACATGTTAGTTATGAGAATGACCTCTACTGAGGCTGAATACAGGAGTGTGCCAAATGGAAGTTGTCTTTAAAGACAAGATTAAATGCTCACACCAAGCTATATCTTGCTTAATTCCAGAGGGCCAACAAAAATCTCAATACATAGCTGGCCCATCTTCAACCTACAGTAAAAATCCGTTAGCCTTTGATTCCTTGATACAGCTCTAAAGTCTGAGAGATTAGAGAACATCCTCAACAATTCCTGAAAATGACGTTGAGTGCTGACTTCTCTGGTAAACGGCATATCAGTGAAATATAAAATCAAAGTAATGGCATCTCAGATATGTAAGACTTTATAAAATGTACTTTTGTGATTTTTCTGTAACTATCTAGAAAACCATTTTAAAATGATATATTTTTATGTGTTTGGATGTTTCGCCTCTGTGTGTCTCTGTACCATGTGTATGCTCATGAAGGTTGAGGAAGGACATCAGACCCCCAGATCTGGCGTCTGGGATGGTTGTGATGGTTGTGATGGCTGTGATGGTTGTGATGGCTGTGATGGTTGTGATGGCTGTGATGGTTGTGATGGTTGTGATGGTTGTGATGGCTGTGATGGTTGTGATGGTTGTGATGGCTGTGATGGTTGTGATGGTTGTGATTGGTGTAAACTGTACTATGGAGACTGAGGAGCAAGCTCAGGTCCTCTGGAAGAGCAGCTCCTGCCCTTAACTCTTCAAGCACCAAAAAAAGGGATTCAAGAAAGAGGGACTGAGTTTTGATCAAAAACAGAATCCTAACAAGGAAATTTCAGACTGACAGCTGGTCAGAGGATCCAGTGGGAAGTCAGTGCACTTGAGCACATTCAAGACACCTGTGATATGTGGGAGGCATGAAGTCATGCAACAGGAGGTCCACACTTGCTTTGCAAAGATCCAAAATGAAGCCCTTTTGAATTCTTCAAAAATGGCAACAGTATCTAAAGTGGCTATGTTAAGATGAAGCAAACAAAAATATGCTGTGATTATAAACACGGGACATCTATGGAATGAGAATCCTTTCACTCTTCATTAATTCATAATCTTCCTGAGGCAGCAAAATTTTGTTCCAGGTGAAAAAATGTGCATGAAAATGATCATAATGCATAGAGAGTGGTAGTTGGCCATATTTACATTAAAATTATACTTAACTGAAATTGCTTCAGAATTAGGAGGGGTAGGAAACTGCCTGCCTGTTCACCATTGAATCTCAGTTGACTTTTCTAACTATTTTTATAAAGTAGTATTTATGGCTAATACCACAAAATATAAATGCAAATTATAAACATATTAACATAATACTGTGGTTAAAATACTAATTTTCACTCACAAAACTAATGTAAGACTAATTATGTTAAGTGTTCCCATGTTGACAATGAGGCAATTTTTGGTCTTGAAGTAACAGCAGTATGTATTTATGTATTTGTAGTTAGAAAAACATCATCTCTCTGAATCCTTAATATAATGCCCTACTGGGAAATAACATCTTTACACTTAAAAAAACCAATGGAAATATACAAGATTTGAGTTATTTTCGGCCATGTTATACTTGCTAAACCTCTCCTTTTGTGAGAATAATTAAGATACAAGTATAAGCAGTCTAATCCTACATATATACTGAGGAATTATTTAGATATAACCAGTAAAACCTAAAACCAAGTTTGTGGTTTATATCAAATCTATAAGAACTCAGACAACAAATCAAAACTCTAGCATTATACTTGTCATCTTTTTAAGTGAAAATTTTTCCCTTGATTCTCTTTTAAATTATTTGCAGTTACCAGTGGGAGAACTAATACAACTGATTACAAATTCACTCCTCCTCTGAAAACCTGCATGGCATATTATCATCCCAAGGCTAAAGGTTCATCATATATTTCCTGACTTTCTAAGCTGATAGGAGAAGAAATACTAATATTGCACCTGAAAGCTGTATGGTTCACAGGCAACTCAGGCAGTAAACGAGCTCTTCTTTTCTTCTTCTACTTTTTTTCTTTTCTTGTTCTTCTTTCTCCATTCTTCTCCTTCTTCCTCCTCCTCTTCTTCCTCCTCCTTCTTCTGCTCCCTACTTCTGCTTCTTCTGTCTTCCTATTTCTGCTCTTTCTACTTTTTCTTCTTTTTATTCTTGTTCTTTTTTTAAGACAAATACAGAAATATGCATTTCAGGATAACAGTTGTTATTTCATTATAAAAGTACAAGCATAGAATGAGCAGCCACATATGTAACAGAGGATGGCATTATCCAGCATCAATAGGAGGAAAAGCCCTTGGTACTGTGAAGACTCATTATCCCAATGTAGGGGAATGCCACAGTGTTGAGTTTGGAGAGGGAGGATGGGAGTGGGAGCATCCTCATAGAAGCAGGGGGAGGGGTATGGGAGAGGGGGGGAAAGGAGATTACATTTGAAATGTAAATACATAAAATATCCAAGAAAAATAAAATTTAAGATAAAGAGAGAATTGATGAATAATAAAAAACAAAAAGATGAGCACTTTTTTCCATATTATTTTGTTGAGAATAGAATTGATAATTTAATTTGGTGGATATTTCATTGAGATTCTGGATGAGGAGTCTGAAACTCTTTGCAGCTCTATGGCATTGAAGGATAGTAAAGCATTACTGGGAGTCGCACTCATCAACTTTATCAATGTACAGATTAAAAAAGAGTGTAAACTCAATATCTTGAATTGGAGAAGTGGTTCATAGTGGTGCATTTAGTTTGGGATTTTTTATAAGAAAACAAACTGAAAGAAAAAGAACAAAATCCCTAATGCTGCCAAAATAGAAATAAACATATACTTTCTGATGTTTTTCAACACAAAACTGTATTGTACGCTACGGTTTCTTGAGCTTATTATGTTGTGGGCTTCACCAATGATGACGGTTTCTGTACAGACTTTCATCTTTTCCATCAGTTTTGGCCTCACTACAAAACTGAACTTGAAGGACCTTTCATCTCCGTGACTCTTCACACAACCCCACCATGCAAACAGGAATAAGTTAGGTGGCTGCGGATGAAAAACACCTAGAATTAGCATTCAATACTATCTAGGTCACAAGAGCTTACAAAGTGTTTTCGTCATAAAAACATCTTTTCTCACCAAACAGTGGTTTTGCAAGGACAGCTGCTCTCTGATATGAACTAATCTGTTATAAATTTTTAATTTCTAGAATTTGTTAGTATGACACTTTGATGGAGGAAATGGAGACTTTGGCAACAGAACTGAATTTTCAGGACTTTTCCAGTTGTCAGTGTGTAGTTTTATATTCATTCAACCACAGGCATATGTGTGAGAAACTAATGAAATTATGACATGTGACTATTAATTAACATGATCACATATACTGCACTCAAAATGATGTTTGAAAAGAAAATTTCTTCTATTTTACTTGGAAAACCCACATACCTTTCAGAAAGTAAAATACATAAAAATACTTACAATGAACACATTATTGTGTTCACTTGATCTACCGTCAAAAGAAGAACAAGACAGAATACTTGAATAGTTTTTAATTTTCCAGTTTTTCCAAACTTTAACAAAAGAATTTTTAATAACGTTAGAGCAGATGGAACATATGCAGTGCACATTCAGAGACCTAAAAATAAAAAATAAATAGCAAACAAGCTGAAGACTGCTATTAAAAGTTATGAAGGCAGAAACGGGTTCAAGACAGACTAAAGAAGAGTAAGAACACTGTTCATCACACAGGAATCTGACTGGAAGAATCAAATTGTGAAGGGAACCTCAGAAAGTGCACGACACTCTTCATATTTTAAGGAATATGAAGTTCGGAGAAGTGTGCTCATTCTTAAACATTAACTTCAGAGTAAGATATCTGACATCTGCTATAATGGTAACATGATCTTCATTGTTCTGGCAACACAGGAGAAAAATGTGCATAGGGGTAGAGAATGAACGCAAGAATAGCACAGTGTGGGCTTGTGGCTATGCTGTGCAAAATGTAGACAACAAAATAAACACACATAGGTGCTCTAGTGAGAAGGATGATATCACTGAAGAGAGTGGAGCTATAACCCAGTAAGGAGGAAAAACAGTCACTTAGTCACTGAATACTGAGTATATATTCATGTTTGTAACTAGGTTATATTGTCTAACTTTATTCTCTCATGCATGGGCATACAGTTTGCCATCATTTGTTGGGAAAATTTTCCTCTTATCTGATCTTTACTTTTTCCCTAAAATCATTGGACTATACATGGGATTGACATCTGCTTTGTAGTCTGTCCCCCTGCTCTACATTCTACTCTTCGTCATGGCATCTCTGACACAGGAATTGTTTAGACTTCTGTTAAGTCAGACGCCTGCAAAGTCAAATAAAAGGTTGGAGGTCAAGTATCTAAGTGGTTAATGATTGTCCAGGACATAGGTTTCATCCTAAGCCTACAGAGCAGGGAAACGTCAATTCAATAGAGAACAAAGACTTATATATAAGACTAGAAACTATGAAATCATTAGAAGAAAATGAAAGAAGAAAAGTCCTATAATATTTAGCATAGGAGAATGACAATTTGGGATATGAACATAAGAGTTTAAAATTCTACAACAAAGAGTAGAAGATAACTATTGGTAGATTGTTTCAAATGTCCATTATAAATTTCCTGTTTGAATATTATGGTACAGGTCTATTCTCAAGAGAGGTTAAAAAAACACAACACAGGTACTCTCTACCAGGAAAAGAAGCTTTTTCCTAACTTTTAACTACAAACTGTAAAAATTAATGCGCATAAGAAATTCAAAGAATAATGACAGACAGAAAAATATTTGCAATGAAATCATGGTAAAAATAGATTCTCTCACGAAGAGAAACTAATAGAAGTTCTTCAAGTGGACAAAATATCTAAGCAGCAAACACATAGAAATAAGAGAATGGTTTTTACAGGGATTGTCATCCT
Source organism: Rattus norvegicus (assembly GCF_021556685.1). Classification (NCBI taxonomy): domain Eukaryota; kingdom Metazoa; phylum Chordata; class Mammalia; order Rodentia; family Muridae; genus Rattus; species Rattus norvegicus. The sequence goes on along the minus strand of NC_141542.1, from coordinate 86,715,168 downwards.
CAAAACCAAAGGCATCTTAAATGCCAACAACATATCAGGTTGGTGCAAATATAAAGCAATAACTTTAATGTGGTAACAGAGTTAATACAAAATCATAGAATGAGGATATTCCAGCATTATTATCTGTGGTGGTTTGAATATGAAGGTCTCCCCATATAACTAAATATTCATATAACTGAAGGCTTATTACAGCAATGACTGGCACACTTTGATAGGATTTAGGAGGTGTGACCTTGTTTGAGGAAGCGTGTCACTGGAGATGGATCTTGATATTTCAAAAGCCCATGCCGGGCACACTTCTCTGCCACGGATCAGGATACAGACTACTTCAGCTACTGCTTCAGCACCTCCCTGCACACTGCCATGGTCCTCACCAGATGATAATGGACTAAGTCTCAGAAACTGTAAGCAAGCGACAATGAAGTACTTCATTTCATGGAAATTGCCTCAGTCATGGTGCCTCCTCACAGTAAAAGAATAGTTACTAAGGTATTAGCCATAAATAATATCATTATGCTCAATATTTTTATATGCTGTTCTTTCCTCTATAATGTATGTGGTCAAAACAATAGTATATACTATTGATGGTAATATAAAAACATTAAAAAAATTTTGGTGATGTGCACTAACTTGAGATGGATTAAGTGAATTTGGGTTTATTGTGTATTGTATAAGTTGAATTTAATGATATTTGAGCCATTATTTATATACTAATATATAAAGACCCAGATGTCATAACAGCAAGACTATAAATAACTGAAAAGTGAACTGAGCATGTGGTATGAGGGCAGCATGGACATGTACTCCAGTTCCTGGGTGGATAGATCCGTGAATGGCTACAAAGGTGTGCCAATGGCTACTCCAGGTGGAGCATAAAAACTAGGTTGGGTCAGAATTAAGGAGAAAATGGGGCATTGTATTGTACACCCAACTTCAAATGTACAACTGCACAATCATTATCTTGTTCCAACCTAATCCTCAAGTTAAAACTGTTCCTTACTTTAAAGACACACTTTTAAGGAAGCTATCTGCAGTGATATCAATGACTGAAGGTACCCTGTTGAGAAAGAGGGACATGAATTGTGACAACACTATTCCCTCCCCAAAAATAGAGTAACAGCCTAAATAGGAAGCCATTGAAGAAATATATATAGAAGATAAATTATATATATATATATATATATATATATATATATATTGTTTCAATGAGTATAGAGATAACAGAAATTGGACTTATTTATTGTTATTTTATTTTAATTAAAATTTTTATTTTATTTTTAGAGGAAAGGTCACAAGGGTTGGAGGATAGGCATGAAAGGACTAGGAAGTGAAGGTGATAGGGGTATATGATGTGAATTTCCCAAGGAATCAATAAAAAATTAAGTTAGAAAAAAGCAATCCTCTTCAATATGGAAAATATGATTAGGAGTATTTTAAAGTATCCCTTAAAATTTCTAATAGTTACATTTCAAATGTTTATGTTCAGTGAAAGTCCTGACATTGAACAGTTTCTTGAAATGAAACTTCTTTCACATGATAAATAACTGTAAGATATTAAAAAAAATGCATTATGAACTTGAGTTCATTTTCAAAGCAATGTGCTTATTTGTATTTGATATTGTTTCTCTTTCAATAAAACAAAGCAAGAAAACAACAACAACAAAACATCCCCCCTGACTATTTTTATGAGGAAATTGCATTTCAGAACCCTTTTATGATTTGTCATTTTTGAGACTATAAAAGGGCGATATTGCCAACATACTATTTTGTCAATGATACTGTCATAGGAAGAAACTATATCAGTGATGTAGTAGGTTATCTTCTGATAATGATTTTTTTAAAAGGAGCCCTGAGGTTATTACTTAAATAGAAAAAGTAAATGAAATTTAGTTTGAATTCTGAAGGGAGTGCCACAATAAAATACATTATTTTAATCTATGTTCTGTAGGTGAGGTGTAATCTGTTTCCATTAGCCTCAGGTTCCTTCCCCTCTCTCCTCCCACTCCATAAGCAAAGAAATGTAACTGCATTACATACGATTTTCAATAGTCATTTAAATTTCCACAGGGTATTTAAACCTCAGATTCATTAAACAACTTTATTTCTCCAGTTCTCTAAAGGCAAGGAGATAGGAGGGGAGAAATGGCTGGTGAGGTAATTATGACTCCTGCTCACCATTTCATGTTCTGGTCTTGTTCCTAGGTGGGTTTTTGTTTTCAGTAATTCATCTGCTTCCATGTTAAGAGAATATTAAATGCAGAAATGTTAAGAGATGTCTCCTTGGAAACCTGTTTTAAAAGTCCATTCACCTTATTTCTCACTCCTATCTTTTCTTTCTTCGTAGTATTACCCTCCAACTTCTACTGTTATAGGTTTAACTTATTGTTTTTTCCCACAAGAATGAAGTTCAGTGACTAACATTTATAGCATATTATTTTAATCCAACTATTTTTCTATATGTTCATATATGTCATAGTAGATATTCAGTTTGAAACTACATGGGATTTTTCAATTCTTATTTCAGCACTCAGAATACATGCAAAATGAATAAAAATATTTCTCTGACTTCTAATTTTATCACTGAGAGGTAAAGGTGCCAAAGCAGAAAGAATCATAATCTGTTTCTACAGCTGATCAAAGAGCAGACACCTATGCTTCTCATCTGCACCACGACAAACAGAAACAGAGAGCAGAACATGGGTGATGGTGACAGAGGACTTCTAAGGAGAAGAAGTAAACAACCCATTCAGGCCCAAACCCAGACCTTGTCTGAAACAAACAAACAAACAAAAAAAAAAAACTATCAGGCTTCAGAGTCCTAAGTCTTTCTTATTTCCTCTTTCACAAAATAGTTGCATGGTACACCTAACCCTGAATAAACTGAACTCTAGAGACTCTATGCTCAGACACCTCATTTCACAGGAAACAAGTCTTGATTCTGACGATGGGAGCCATGACACAAATCTGTCAACTAAAGAACCATCTTACCCAGACAAACTTCCTCTGAGTCAGCTCTTGGATACCAGAAGTCTGGCTCTGCTTCCAGAAGTTCCGGGAGGAAGCTTATTCATCGAAGGAGGACCTAGAAGTACAACCATGTGGGAATGCCTCAACTAAAATGTTTGTTTTACTGTGAGATTACACAAAGCCAGGTATGTATGTCTTGTTCTTAAACATAAGTAATGAGCCAGTGGCCATCAAACAAAGAAAACAAACTTCACATGTAAAACATAGGTACCAAACAAATGAGAAAATAAAAAGCAACTCAGTAAAAAATGATGGGAACACCAGTGGAATTCAAAAACTTCATAGTCATAGATCCAAGTAAAGATGTTAATGATACAACATAAGAGAAAACCTTGATGGCTTAGGATTTGAGGATGATGCTTTAGGAAGAGCATCAATGGCCACGATCCAGGAAAGAAAGTCATATTCTGCATCTCGTTCCAAATGAACATTTGTTCTCTGTGTGGAAGATACTGGAAAAGGAATATAGCCTGAGAGAAAATATTTGCAAAGTGTACATGTAAACATACTCTAACATGTACAAAAGCTTGTAGACTCCAGTGACTATGAATGACAGTGATTCATGGATTTGTGTCTGCTCAGGGTGTGACAAGCAAGTGACAGAGTTCTCCCAGTCATCAGTTTCCTTCCGAGGCTAAGGGACATTGAGAAAAATGGGGCAGAAAGTATGTAGCAGTCACAGATCAAGGTGAAGGGGTGTGAGACTCCATTCTGTAGATTAGATACAACCATGGCAGTCATTAACTAACTCACAACAATTATACTAACTTGCACTGGTCCACACAAGGCAGACCCTATGAACGGTCACCCCCAAAATGAGAGGGGTTCATGTGGCCCTGCTATTTATTTATAAACTATTGTCTATTGGTAGATTCTGGGACAAGGAATCATTGCTTTTTGTTTTATGCTCATTACTGAGCCCACCAGAATCTAATGGATAGCTCCGAATCCATAGTCATACAAACACCCCTGGTTCATCTCAATGGATCACAAATAAATTGAATGATATGAACATAACACAGAATGATTTGTAGGAAAAAAAGAGTGAATGAGATGGAGTGGAAGAGTAGGAATGTTGACTGTGTATTGCATATGTATGTGTAAAAGAACTAAGAAAACTGTAATTAATAAATCTTAGATGTCCATCATAAATTACTAGATGTTGAACATGTAAATATATACAGTAGAATATAATTTATCTGTTAATAAAAAAGGGAAATGCACTGAATTCCCAGGTAAATGGATAGAACTCGAAAAATAATTCTGGGTCTAATACTGCAGAACTACAAAGATAGGAGACATGAGAATAGGAAGAGTTAAACATGAGAGAGGAGGAAGGGTAGGGTAGAGGAGGGAATATGGAAGCTCACTGGTACAACGGTAGCATGAAGTCATGGGAGTGACCAATGACTTTCTACTTGGTTTAAGGCAAGCTCCATAAGATGGGAGATTATGCAGCCAAGAGCCTGTGGCTAGACTGAGCATAGGCCCTAGGAGAGAACCTAAACTACTGCCCTGCCAAAGGGACATACTGTTAATATTAATATTACCTGACTTCCACAGATCAGTGCATCTGGCAACCATGCCCCCAAACCCCGCAGAGAAACTCATTTTAACAATAGATGGTGATTTACCTAGAGTCCCACAACTAGTCAAGGTGCAAAGAGTATTCAGCCTTACTTTGAAAATCTGTATCATCGTCTACTCCCTGGTCTCAAGAATCAGTGTAGAACAGGAGGAGAAACAATTGTGACCCATGGGTTGTAGACGACACAAAAGGCAGTCATACACATGAACAGTCAGCAGTTGTGAGAGCATGCACATGACTTGTGTGATCTCAAGCCAGACAAAAATCCCAGCATGCAGGTGTGCACAAAAGGAGCTACCACCATCCAATGGCTGTTAGGATGACCCAAGCCCAGAATATCCCTGCACCTAGTACAATGGCTAAACTCTTTAACACAAGAGTATCAAATACTGGCAAACATGGGAAAAGAACTGCTTCTTTGGCTCAGTGATTGCTGATCTGAATGCAAATTGGGAACAACACTTTTAAAGGTTTTTTATGTTTTTTTTTTGTATAAAATTAGAAAACTGTACCATGTAACACAGCAATGAACAATTCTTTACATTTACCCAAAGGAACTGAAAATGTAGGATTTTTTTTAACTTAAACAGTTATAACAGTTTTATTTGTAATGGTCAAAATATGGAGCAAATGAGTTGTGCCACAGTAGGTGAATAGGTAAAGTGTGGTTTATCTAGACATTGGGATACGCTTTCAGCCTTAGAAGGGAATGATATGCTAAGCAATGAAAACATAAGCACCAGAGGACTGATGAAAGCAGATAACAGAAGTCACTTTACACATTGTATTGTTTCAAACTTATAGCACTAAGCGTAAGAACAATAGGGAACAAGGAAGTTAAACAATCCATATCTGGCAGATGTTAGAGACAGAAGCATGGGTGTTTGGTCAATGGAAATAATGATCAATGGAAAATTAAAAATTGCTGCATAAAGCCAAGCAAAGTGGAATGCAGAGGATCTAATATCCATACTGAAAAGCAACACAATTCGAGGAACTAGGAAAACATGAGTATTGCTTTATCTAAGGATGCAGAAAGATCTAGAAAGGGAAAATCTGAAAAAGCTTAGTATTTTCATTCATTCAATGAAGGACTCTATATATGAAACTAACCCATAGAAAATTTTGTGCAATGTCTAAAAGTGAAGAGCAATCTATGCAAACATTAAGGTAAAATAAATAAAAAAGCAGAACATTGACAGCTAACAAGAAAAATAGCAAAATTTATATTTTTTCATAGACATAAAAAACCCTGAGATACGCTCCTCACTTTCTTACAGACCTTCATGTCACCTTTATCTTCTTTATTTCCCATTTTACTTACCATATGCAGGGGTTGCACAGGCTATGGGTGCATACAGAACTTAGAAGACAACTTGGTAGAGTCAGTCTTCTCCTCTACCTTCACAGAGGTGGTTCTGGGGTGTGATGTGAGCTCCTCCGTCAAGCACTTCTGCACTGAGCCTTCTCACTGGCCCCATATCTTCCATATGGAGGTAGTTCAGGTACTTCAACTGTGTCACAACACTTACTCACTTCATGTAAAGTATAAAGTTCACTCGGGATAAAATTGTTCTTTGTGTTCTGTGATAAGCCTTTAAATGTAGACTTTTAGCCAAAGACCCCTACTTATTCCTGATACTTGTAATTTGAACCCTTGTGATTTCCAGAGCACTCTGCCTAGGCACCTATCACATTTACTGATCTTTCATAGTAACAAGTTACACCTTTCCTTGCTGACTCTGTTATTTGTTTTCTATGTTGTTGGTTCTTTTGATTCCTTACTCTTATCCTTATGCTTACCTTGAGATTAATTTGTTATTTTTTCTCACACTTAAGCATTCACATAATTCAAGGAAAACCAGAGAACACATGGCAATGGATAAATGAAGAGCAATGGTGAATGACATCATTGAATGGCATTCAGTGGTGCTGGGATGACAGTCAGAGACCTAAGAGAGCACCCTTCATTCTTCCTGCCGACATTTGTATCCTATAATAGGACAATTATGTGTCTTCATAAGCAAAGGCTTTATTTGACATGAGCTGTCCATATTTTCTGGGGCTATTGTTGCTGTTGTTAATATTACCAGGATGCTTCAACTAGGGAAGTTTATTGAAGCAGCTAAGCTAATTCAATAACTTATTGGCAGTGGTTTACAGAGAATCAAAGTAAACAAACTTAACTAGTAACACAATCATCAAATTATATTTTATATTTTTTATTTAAATTTTGACTAGATGGTGGTTTTTAGAGTTACAACAGGAGAGTAATGCTTTCATCTTTTATTAAGATTTATCTTATTTTTATTTATGCATATATGTGTATTTTATTTTAATGTGTGTTTTTATTTATAAATTATTAACACATAAAAATTTAAACATTCTATTCATGTGTATAAGAGTGTGTGTGTGTGTGTGTGTGTGTGTGTGTGTGTGTGTGTGTGTGTTTATGTACTTATACATTGAACTGGCCATAGAGGCAAAAAGAGAGCATTGAATCCACTAGGGTTGGAGTTAGAGGTAGTTATGAGTCATCTGTGGATGCTGACCATCAAAATACTCCTCTGCAAAAGTCATAAGTGTTCTTAACCATTAAATCTTTTGTCCAGTAGATGGTTCTGACATTTCAATCTTAATGAATATAAAAATGTGAAAGAATATACAGATTCATACTAGAAGTCCAATGCACTAACCATTGCGCCACAGAGCCCACTTGAATATACAGATTCATAAAGATACCTAAACTATTTTATATAAGAAAATAAAATTAAAAAAATAAATTATCATTACGACCACCCACAATGACTTGATATGCCATACACAGTCTACAATATGCCACAGCAAAACTTCCTATCCACATAAATCTAAACAATCCTCTATAAAACATTTGTGCTTACTATGTCCATTCTGTATTTCAATAAGGAAATTGTCATTAAATTTTAAAAGACAAAGAATAGGTCACTTTGATTGACTTCAGCTGTCTTGACTATGAAAGCTGGAGGCAGTTAACAACTGAGATTCCTGAGGGAGTGATAGAGATGCTGCCGCTGTCCACTCCCCAGTGATAGCCTACCCTGACTATTACATTATTCCTACTTCTAAGCAGAATAGTATATTAATTATCTACCATTTTTTTTACAAAATGAGTCCAACCCATTGTTTTCATTTTAGCATTTTCTCACATTATTGTTTCTTAACTCTTCATTGTCTCTGAAGGCATCCTCCCACCATTCCCCAAGCATCTCCCCAACATTCAATAACACTTTACTGCAGCTCCCTCAGCGCACAGTGGAAGAACCAAGTCTGCCAGTGATGGAACAAGCGTTGCCGACAACAGCTCAATTCTCCACGCTGACCTTTGCATTTTGTGTTCTCTTGAAGCACGTTTTTCCTACTCCACGTGGATACACATAAACAGCCTTTCAGTAAGTGTTTAGTTTTGAAAACTAAAAGCCAAGGTAAAATATTCAGTTTAGGTCACAATAGAGACTATCTCATTAAAGTGTATAATTACATGCTAGTTCAGTGAATTCTAAACAGTAAATAACTGTAAATAAAACATGTTAAAAGGAAAAAATATTTTTACAACATGAAAATGTTACTTTAAATATTGAATTCTTCTAATTTCATTGCACTACTGAAAAATAACAAAACAATTAACTCTAAGATGAAAGACCCATGATAATGAAGTTGTAAAGAAACAACAGAAAAATAAATTTAAGTTACTATGAAATGTTTATTACCTTATGTATCCTGTACCCTGTTTATTATGTATCCAGTCATTTAGGTTGTGTACATTTGTGACTATACATATATGTACATATATTTACATATCATTTGTTTCAGGACAAAATGTGACATGCAAAAATCCATCAGTTCACTAAACCTGATATAAAAAGATAAAATAAAAAAACTTACAGGATTGAATTTAGTATTTTACTTTCTGGCTTGGGAAAATTTTTATATATCCTTATTTTTAATATCAATAATAACTTCAAATGATTGTCACTAGAACAATAACAACTTCTTTGTTTAATCAAACTTCTAGCAAATTTATTACGTTTTAAACTTTCACTGCCTAACAAGGTGACTATAACACACATGGTTTGTCAGGCGACAACTCAGAGACACTGAATTATTCTTGTACCAAGAAGTTGCCCCACCACGCCTTTTTAGTAAAAAGAAAAACTGCAATTGTCTACCACATCTACTCAGCATAACAATGTCACTCAGGACACCCAGTGTTGACCTTGTGCCATAGCTCTTCATACCCAAACCCTGCCAGAATGGAGCTGGTTGACCAGGAATGCTGACAAACCTGAGAGCACAGGTAAAACCATCACCACTTCTGCTCAAATACCTGGCCCAAAAGGGACCCGCCCAGAGCCCTCACTACACAGAAACTGAGGAGCAACTTGGGTCAGGATGATTCCAGTTTCCATCTGCGCATAGAGCTGACCCTGTGCCACAGCTGTCCATACCCAAATTCTGCCCAGAGAGAGCTGGTCTCTCAGGAGTGCTGACACAAAGGCTTACATGAGGGAAAAACCACAGTCAGAGACATCAAGACCAGCTAACATGAGAGAACCAGACAGCGAGAGGCAAGTACAAGAACCTAAACAACAGAAACCAAGGTCAAATGGCATCATCAGAACCCAGTTCTCCCACAACAGCAAATACTGGAGGCCCCAGCACACAAGAAAAGCAAGATTCAGATTTAAAATCATATCTCATGATGATGATAGAAGACATTAAGAAGGACATAAATAACCCCCATAAAGAAATAGAGGACAACACAGGTAAACAGGTAGAAGCCCTTAAAGAGGAAACACAACAATCACTTAAAGAGTTACAGGAAAACACAACCAAACAGGTGAATGAATTGAACAGGACTAGCCAGAATCGAATAAACAAAAAGAAATCACAAAAGGAGACAACCCTGGAAATCGAAAACCTAGGAAAGAGATCAGGAGTCATAGACGCAAGCATCACCAACAGAATATAAGAGATAGAAGAATCTCAAGTGCAGAAGAGACCATAGAAAACATTGACACAACGCTCAAAGATAATGTAAAATGCACAAAGCTCCTAACCCAAAACATCCAGGAAATCCAGGACACAATGAGAAGATCAAACCTCAGGTTAAGAGACGTAGAAGAGAGCAAAGAGTCCCAACTTGAAGGGCCAGTAAATATCTTCAACAAAACTATAGAAGAAAATTTCCCTAACCTAAAATATCATGCCCATAAACATACAAGAAGTCTACAGAACTCCAAATAGATTGGACCAGAAAAGAAATTCCTCCTGGGCACATAATAGTCAAAACACCAAATGCACAAAACAAAGAAAGAATATTAAAAGTAGTGAATAAAAAGGATCAAGTAACATATAAAGGCAGACCTATCAGAATTACACAAGACTCCTCAACAGAGACTATGAAAGCTAGAAGATTCTGGACAGATGTCATACAGAAGTCTTCTCCTAGCAGTCTTCAGATGAAGATGTAGAACTCTCAGCACCTCCTGCATCATACCTGCCTGGATGCTACCATGCTCCCACCTTGAAGATAATGGACTGAGGGCCCGCAGCAGCTCTCTGCTCCCAAACCCCGTGGGAGAGAGACCTCACCGCCTGGTCAGGTGGGCACTCCTGAGGCTGCAGAGCGGAGGAGACCACCAACACTGCCCACCCCTGCCCACATCCCTGGCCCAAGAGGCAACTGTATAAGGCCTCTGGGTTCCCGTAGGGGAGGGCCCAGGAGCGGCAGGACCTCTGTGCCTGAGACACCGCCGGAACCTGAAGGAAACAGACCGGATAAACAGTTCTCTGCACCCAAATCCCGTGGGAGGGAGAGCTAAACCTTCAGAGAGGCAGACACGCCTGGGAAACCAGAAGAGACTGCACTCTGCGCACATCCAGACGCCAGTGGAAAACACCAAAGGCCATCTGGAACCCTGGTGCACAGAAGCTCCCGGAAAGAGCAGCGCAGATCTTCCCGGTTGCTGCCGCTGAGGAGAGGACTTAGGCAGTACCCCACGAGCAAACTTGAGCCTTGGAACCACAGGTAGGACCAACTTTTCCCCTGCAAGAAACCTGCCTGGTGAACTCAAGACACAGGCCCACAGGAACAGCTGAAGACCTGTAGAGAGGAAAAACTACACGCCCGAAAGCAGAACACTCTGTCCCCATAACTGGCTGAAAGAAAACAGGAAAACAGGTCTACAGCACTCCTGACACACAGGCTTATAGGACAGTCTAGCCACTGTCAGAAATAGCAGAACAAAGTAACACTAGAGATAATCTGATGGCGAGAGGCAAGCGCAGGAACGCAAGCAACAGAAACCAAGACTACATGGCATCATCGGAGCCCAATTCTCCCACCAAAATAAACATGGAATATCCAAACACACCAGAAAAGCAAGATCTAGTTTCAAAATCATATTTGATCATGATGCTGGAGGACTTCAAGAAAGACGTGGAGAACTCCCTTAGAGAACAAGTAGAAGCCTACAGAGAGGAATCGCAAAAATGCCTGAAAGAATTCCAGGAAAACATAAATAAAAAAGTAGAAACCCATAGAGAGGAGACACAAAAATCCCTGAAAGAATTCCAGGAAAACACAATCAAACAGTTGAAGGAATTAAAAATGGAAATAGAAGCAATCAAGAAAGAACACATGGAAACAACCCTGGACATAGAAAATCAAAAGAAAAGACAAGGAGCTGTAGATACAAGCTTCACCAACAGAATACAAGAGATGGAAGAGAGAATCTCGGGAGCAGAAGATTCCATAGAAATCATTGACTCAACTGTCAAAGATAATGTAAAGCAGAAAAAGCTACTGGTCCAAAACGTACAGGAAATCCAGGACTCAATGAGAAGATCAAACCTAAGGATAATAGGTATAGAAGAGAGTGAAGACTCCCAGCTCAAAGGACCAGTAAATATCTTCAACAAAATCATAGAAGAAAACTTCCCTAACTTAAAAAAAGTGATACCCATAGGCATACAAGAAGCCTACAGAACTCCAAATAGATTGGACCAGAAAAGAAACACCTCCCGTCACATAATAGTCAAAACACCAAACGCACAAAATAAAGAAAGAATATTAAAAGCAGTAAGGGAAAAAGGTCAAGTAACATATAAAGGCAGACCTATCAGAATCACACCAGACTTTTCGCTAGAAACTATGAAGGCCAGAAGATCCTGGACAGATGTCATACAGACCCTAAGAGAACACAAATGCCAGCCCAGGTTACTGTATCCTGCAAAACTCTCAATTAACATAGATGGAGAAACCAAGATATTCCATGACAAAACCAAATTTACACAATATCTTTCTACAAATCCAGCACTACAAAGGATAATAAAGGGTAAAGCCCAACATAAGGAGACAAGCTATACCCTAGAAGAATCAAGAAACTAATCGTCTTGGCAACAAAACAAAGAGAAGAAAAGCACACAAACATAACCTCACATCCAAATATGAATATAACAGGAAGCAATAATCACTATTCCTTAATATCTCTCAACATCAATGGCCTCAACTCCCCAATAAAAAGACATAGATTAACAAACTGGATACGCAATGAGGACCCTGCATTCTGCTGCCTACAGGAAACACACCTCAGAGACAAAGACAGACACTACCTCAGAGTAAAAGGCTGGAAAACAACTTTCCAAGCAAATGGTCAGAAGAAGCAAGCTGGATTAGCCATTCTAATATCAAATAAAATCAATTTTCAACTAAAAGTCATCAAAAAAGATAAGGAAGGACACTTCATATTCATCAAAGGAAAAATCCACCAAGATGAACTCTCAATCCTCATATTCGGTTGGTTTATATACAAGTGTGCAATTTCTAGGCTTGAAAGTAAAATGATGCTATCTGGTGCTGGATAGAGGAGCCTTATTTTTTATTATGGCAGCTTGCTATGTTTGTAACATGGTGATTTGGTTGAACACAATAAAGTACAGTAGTAACTGAAAAAAAATATTTCCCACTTCCTATAGGGAAAGGTTTTTCCCCCGAGAAACTGCTCAAGGTGAAAACATGCTTAATATAAATACGTTTAATCTTTTATTTATGGATAAGCTAAGCTGATCTTAGAATCTCTTAGCTTCATTATTTGGATAATTTTCTCATATTTTTTTCATAGGTTGACAAAGTATTTTCAATCCTGATTTGAAGAGGTGAAAGTGAATATTAGAAAATGTCCTTAGAGTACAAAGAGCAGACTTATTCAACAGCACCAGGAAAGACCAAATTCAATGCAGAAAGTCAATAGTCAGAGAGTTCAGTAATTGCAAGTCATACACTCTGGAGTCCCTCCCTGGAAGCAGCCAAATGTTTCCAGTTGTCTATAAATCTCTTCATCATGGAATGGTCTCTACAGTACAAATTATTTGTTTCAACTGTGATGAATTATTGTACGCTGTTCACTGAACTAAAATTATTTACTGAATACCTTCTGTGACAATACACAGATAAGCACTATGAGGCACACTCATTTTTTAAAGTATCACTTTTATTTAGGTATGTGTGTGTATGACATATGAGTGTAACGCACATATGTGCAGGTGCTAGTGGTTCCCGGGACCTGGAGCTACAGATGGTTGTGAGGCATCAAACAGAACCCAGGTCCTCTGTAAGAGCACCAAATGCTCATAAGCGTCAAGTTATCTCTCCAGCTACATGGCTTTCTTCAGGAATATTTTCACGTGATTATATAGATGTGAAAGTCATAGTAATGTGCTTATGCAATAATCAAGATTTAACCCAGCTTATAAATTTAAGTTACATTGACTTATTTTTTAAATATGTACAAATGCGATAAGGGCCTACTAATTTGTTTCCATATTACTTTTTTATAGTTTTGTCTAATTTTGGGTTACTGTACACGATTACTCAGGAAACATGGAGATTGTAGCAGCTTGTACAATCCTGACCCTAGGTATAATTTTGTTTTGTTTTGTTTTGTTTTTACCGATTAAACTATGTGGAAACCTCAAAAAAAAAAAAAAAAAGACGACGACGACAACAAGAGCAAACCACCAGTGTTTTCTTCTGGTAGCCATTAGGAACTCGATTTCAAGCTGGATAGTTGGCTTGGTTTCTTTCCTTGGTCTCAAGATGAGCTTGCGCTCTAAACACACAGGAAATGACTTACTATTTCACTCAGACCTGGATTTTGCTCCCTGTTCTATTTTTCCTGCGTGAGCCATTTGTAGTGGACCCATCTGACCTTTCCCAACCTTCCCAGAATCTCTACCCTTTGGTTCTTTTGCACAATGAACTGAACAAATGCTAACCATTAAGCCTAAGTATCAGTTATTCAATATTTGGAACCATTGGGCATTCAAGATACCCAGGTACAGTTAGCTAGTGAATTTCATTTCTGTATCCACACGAGTCCAATGCCTGAATTCTGAAGATCCCGAAAAGCTGTTAATGAAGACATATGCTTACTGAGAGGTACATGGTTATCAGTGCATGCGAATACCCAGAGGCTCATGCTTAGACATATCTGGAACCCTGATAGAAAAAGATGGGTAAAAGAGGAGGGAGGAAATGAGAGTGATTAGGAGCGAGAAGACATTCTTGGGTAAAGAAAATTAAGATGAAACCCCAGACTGTTTAGCAGCAGCAAGCTGTCCTTCTGAAGTCGGATGTGGAATAGAGAACCCAAGAGCACTTAAAATAAAACAACTAGAGGATAACATCTCACGCTTTCTGAGCCCTATCCTATGTCTTCAAAAAAAAGAAAAGAAAAGAAAAAAGAACATGCTGGCAGTTATGGCAGATACTTTTAACCCCAGCACTTGGGAGGCAGAGGCAGGCAGCAGATCTCAGTGAGTTCAAGGCCAGGTTTGCTTTCCATGATTGGTATCAGTTACCATTTTTAACTAAATCCAGATACTAATATATGTCCTACTTCTTTTTAATTAAGGGAATCCATTTAGATCTTTATGATTATTATTTTCCTCAAAATTGAACCCTTCCAATAGAGATTTTTCAACAAATATGTAGAAGTGAAGAAACAAAAGAAGCCAAAAAAAAAAAAAGTTAAACAGAGAATACTAGAAACCATGTGTTTGTAAACTCTCAATTTTTACTTTGCCAAGATGAAGCTTCATTATGTGGAATTACAGTCCTTCTGTTACTTGCTCTAACTCTATGAATAATTAAGGTTTTGTCAGAGGAGCTATAAAAATCTACTTTGTGAGTCTAAAAGACACTTTGCCCTACAATGCACACTGTCATTGCAGAGTGAGAGTGGAAAGCTGAGGAAAGGTTCTTGCACACATTGACAGTATTGTAGTAAACACTGCAGGGATTAACTGTGGCCAGTCTTTTTACCTTTGTCCAAAAAACTGTTCTTGGGGGTTTCTTTTTTTTCTTTTTTTTTTAAATTTAGAGAATACTAGTTTTTGTAATCAAACCCACGTATATAAGACCTTACATATTTAATACAGTGTGTTACCCCTGTACAAATGGAAAAAACTTAAGTTCAACATTTCTAGACCAATATGGCTGTTAATTTCTGTACAGTGCCAACTCAACACAGTAAACGGGGATACTTTTTTCCAAAGTTGACAGCACAGTTAAAGTTTCAAAAAATTCAAATTATATATCTGTATATATATATATATTTATATTTATATAAAAAGACCAATAATAGCAGTGTGTTATGCATCAACAGCAGCAACAGCTTTTCCAGGTTCTGCAGTCATCTGAACAAAACTGTAGAGACATCCAGCACACTCCATTAAAAAAAAAAAAAGTAAAAAAACAAAACCCGAGAAAACAGCACAGTTCTGTTACTCTTGTGGTACCTGGCACCATTTTTTTTTAAATTAGCTTCTCAATCATCATCTGGAAAGAAAACATTCTGAGCAACATCATTAAAAACAGCTCTGATAAAGCACGGTCACTACTAAGTATCATAAAGCAGGTACAAGCTATTTTACATCCACAGAGGTATGATACAGTACTGTCCTACATCTATAATACTAGAGGATACAATTTAAAAGGCATTATTTGAGACTTGATTCTACTTTTCCAGCAGAGGGCCCAAAGGATGGTGTGACACAGCTTTGTAAAGAAACATACTCTAGACAGGATTTCCTTTCACTAGTGGCACAGTTCTAAGGATTCATTCTCTCCATGAATGTCAGCTAAAACCGTTATTAAAAAAAATGAAATATCCCTAGAACAAAACCGTATAACCACCGGATTCACATGAAGATGACCTAGTGGAGACAAGCTGGACCTCACCTTACCAACAAGCTATCAAATCTGTTATGTTTAAACAGTGAGACCTCCAAGGAAGGAGATGCCAAGTAGTGCTTCAAAGCTTCGGACCACAATCAAACACAGCATCCTTTTCAACAGAAGCAGAAGCTCATCTGAATATGCTCAAGGATGCTGACATCAACATTTAATCATCTCCTCACTCATCCAGGAAGAAGGGGAGATCAGTTACTACTGTACTTTATTATGTTCAATCTTGGGGGTTTCTTAGTTATTTGAGAGCTGCAGTAGAACAGGAGTGAGCAGAGTCATCTCTGATATCCAGCAGCCATTTGTAACCATTTTTAACATTCCCTTGTTACAAATTGTAATACATGATATGGGATGCATGCTCTCGATGAAATTTTAATTTTAACATAGGTATTGACTGTTAATTCAGTGTTGCACTGAAGATCCCCACAGTGTGTTCCTTCGTTGACACTAGTTTTATACCAATTGGTTATGAGCTTTAAAGATCTCAGCTTTTGGGAGGCTGCATTCCATCATGCTATAGAATGTCACCCATCTCTCTTTCCTTTTTAAATATTTTGGTTTTGACACAGACAGACCTATGGCTCCAGCTGCATATGGATGGCCTTGATGGGCACCAATGGGAGGAGAAGCACTTGGTCCTGCCTAGACTCCACCACCCAGTGTAGGGAAGGGCAGGGAGGTGGGAAGGGGTAGGTGGATGGGTGGGGGAACACCCTCATAGAAGAAGGGGGTGGGGGGATGGGATAGGAGGTTTATGAGCAGGAAACCAGGAAAGAAAATAACATTTGAAATGTAAATAAATAAAAAATCCAATAAAAAAATAAACAACAACAACAACAAAAATACCAGAACTAATCTTTAAATAAAAAAAAAAAAGATGTCATACAGACTCTAAGATAACACAAATTCCAGCCCGGGGTACTATACCCAGCAAAACTCTCAAAATAGATGGAGAAACCAAGATATTCCTTAACAAAACAAATTTACACAATATCTTTCTACGAATCCAGCCCCACAAAGGATAATAATTGGAAAACTCCAAAACAAGGAGGGAAACTACACTCTAGAAAAAGCAAGAACATAATCTTTCAGCCAGCCCAAAAGAAGATAGCCACACAAACATAATTCCACTTCTAAAAACAAAAATAACTAGAAACAACAATCACTATTCCTTAATATCTCTTAACATCAATATACTCAATTCCCCAATAAAAAACATAGACTAACAGACTAGATACATAAAAAGGACCCAGCGTGTTGCTGCATACAGGAACTGCATCTCAATGACAATGAAAGACACTACCTCAGACTAAAAAAATTTTCCAAGCAAATGGTCCCAAGAAACAATCTAGAGTAGCCATTCTAATATCAAATAAAATCAACTTTCAACCAAAAGTTATCAAAAGAGAAAAGGAAGGACACTTCATATTCATCAAAGGAAAAATCCACCAAGATGAACTCTCAATCCTGAATAGCTATGCTCCAAATGCAAGGGCACCTACATTCATAAAAGAAACCTTACTAAAGCTCAAAGCACACATTGCACCTCCCACAATAATAGTGGGAGACTTTAACACTCAACTCTCATCAATGGACAGATCATGGAAACAGGAAATAGAGGCATGGTGAAACTAACCTTAGTTATCAACCAAATGGATTTAACAGATATTTACAGAACATTTTATCATAAAACAAAAGAATACACCTGCTTCTCAGCAACTCAGGTTACCTTCTTCAAAATTGACCATATAATTGGTCACAAGAAAGGCCTCAACAGATACAAGAAGAATGAAATAATCCCATGCATCCTATCAGATCACGCTGGTCTTCAATAACAACAAAAACAATAGAAAGTCCACATACACATAGAAATCAAACAATGCTCTTCTCTATGATAACTTGGTTAAGGAAGAATAAAGAATGAAATTAAAGACTTTTTAGAATTTTATGAAAATGAAGGCACAACATACCAAAACTTTTGGGACACAATGAAAGCAGTGCTAAGAGGAAAACTCATAAGCTCTGTGTGCCTCCAAAAAGAAACTGGAGAGAGCAAACAATAGCAGCTTGATTGCACATCTGAATCTACTAGAAGAAAAAGTGGGAGAAAGACTAGAACAAATGAGAGCAGGGAAATTTTCCTGAATAGAACGCCAATAGCTTATGCTCTAAGATCAAGAATTGACAAATTAGACCTCATAATATTGAAAATCTTCTGTAAGGCAAAGGACACTGTCAATAGGACAAAATGGCAACCAACAGATCAGGAAAAGATCTTTACCAATCCTACATCCAATAGAGGGCTAATACTCAATATGTACAAAACAACGCAAGAAGTTACCATCCAGAGAACCAAATAACCTTATTAAAAATGGGGTACAGAACTAAACAGAGAATTCTCAACTGAGGAAACTTGAATGACCAAGCAGCACCTAAAGAAATGTTCAAAATCCTTAGTCATCAGGGAAATATAAATCAAATGGACCCTGAGATTCCACCTCACACCAGTCAGAATGGCTAAGATCAAAAACTCAGTTGAAAGCTGATGCTGGTGAGGATGTGGAGAAAGAACACTCCTCCATTGCTGGTGGGATTGCAAGCTGGTACAACCACTCTGGAAATCAGTCTGGCAGTTCCTCAGAAAATTGGACATAGTACTACCTGAGGACCCAGCTATACCACTCCTGGGCATACACCCAAAAGATGCTCCAACATATAACAAGGACACATGCTCCACTATGTTCAAAGCAGCCTTATTTATTACAGCCAGAAACTGGATACAAACCAGATGTCCCTCCACAGAGGAATGGATAGAGAAAATGTGGTGTATTTATAAAATGGGATACTAAACAACTATCAAAAGCAATGACTTCATGGAATTTGCAGGCAAATGGATGGATCTAGAAAATATATCATCCTGAGTGAGGTAACTAGAAAGTCCCAGATGGGAAGCAAGAGCCTCCCAGGACCTCACAGGGATGACATGAGCTGAAATACCCCTCAAATGGGTGGGAGAACCTGTTGAGACCATGCCCAGAGGTTAGTCACGGCTCCCCAGTTGAGGGATGGGACCACCCACCCATCTCCAAAATTTTAACCCAGAATTGCAACCCGAGAATTGCTCGTTTCAAGGAAATACAAGGACAGAGTGGAGCAGAGACTGAAGGAAAGGCCATCCAGAGACTGCACCACCTGAGCACCCATCCCTCATGCAGACACCAAACCCAGAAGTATTGCTGACAGGAGCCTGAATCAGGTGTTTCCTGAGAGGCTCTGCCAGAGCCTGACCAATACATATGTAGATGCTCAAAGCCATCCATTGGGCTGAGCACAGAGAACCCAATGGAAGAATTAGGGAAAGGAATAAGGAACTGAAGGGGCTTATCTGGCATCAGTGGGAGGAGAAGCTCTTGTTCCTGTAAAGGTTTGATGGCCCAGTGTAGAGGAATGTTAGGAAGGTGAGGCAGGAGTGGGAGGATGGTTGGGGGAGCACCCTCACAGAAGCAGGGTAATGGGATGAGATCAGGAGTTTGCAGAGGGGAAACCAGGAAAGGAGATAACATTTGAAATGTAAATAAATAAAATATCCAATTTAAAAGAAATGCCCTCCGGGTACAAAGACATTTTTCTACATGGTAGGATTTTTTTCATATACATCTAGGCACAGTTGTGCAAGGGGACTGTTTGTTAAGAGGACAGTATTTTCGAGTTCTTTATTCCCCCTCAGGTTTTTCTTGGCACGTGCCTCTATTTAGTCTCGGTGCTGACCAAACACTCTCTGTGATTTCAGGTGGAATGACAGTAAGAGGTGGAAGAGGTTGCCAAGGACAGTGCCCATTGCCACTGATCATCACCCAAACAATTCTAAGAGATAGAATCATGCTACTAGAAAGCAGGTTCTCAGCACAGTCTCATCCTACTTCGCATGAGCTCTCTCTCACATAATTGCACACTGGCCTCTAACTCTCTGGTAGCTGAGGGGACCATACACTTCTCTTCTTCCTGCCTCCGTTTACTGGTGGTAATGGCACAGGAGTACACCACTATGGCTGGATTCTGCAGTGCCAGGGATGGAGCAAAGGTTTCCTTCATGCTACATAAGCGCTCTGCCATCTAAACTATATTGCTGTCCCTGTAAGAACACTCTGCATCCTCACATTGGCAAAGTAAGCAGTAAAGACACCAGAAGGCAGATCCTCACAAGTTCCTCTGTGCTCTCAGGAGACAGGCAGCACATACGCACACTTGTCAATGAAGATGAAAAGCAGTTTTACAGACTATAGCACAGTTAAACAGTGTGCTTATGTCTGTGAAAATAATTATTGTATGCATGGTATTTAAAAAGCTCTGGAAAGTAATGTTCCTTAAATATTAATGATGACATCTATGTATTTAACTATGTGTATGGGTCAGATGATCGATTGTTGCAGTGGTAGATGATAGTTATAACAGAATGATTATTGCATTGTGAATGCTAAATAATATATTGTATTATTTCAATTAAAAAGGTAAAAGACCTACATTAGTCAGTGAAGGAAAAAGTAAACTGAGAAGGAAATTGTATGGTAATTAAATAAAATAAAACAAAATTCTTGCTTTAATTTGAAAACAGTGCTCATTAATATAATTCTTCAGTAACCAACCATGAGTGCGTAGTGACATACTTTCTCAGTGTAAGCTATAAAGTTGTGATTTTTCCTTGTCTTACAAGTTGGATTGTTACAAACAACCATTTCATTTTCTTTTATAATATAACCAAAGTTGCCAGACACAGGAAGACTTTCATTAACTGCTATCTTAGCATCCTCTGTGTGTGTGTGTGTGTGTGTGTGTGTGTGTGCGCGCGTGCGCGCGCGCGAGACGCCTGCAAACTGTATGAGGTCCAGGTTGAATTCACATGTCTAAGACAATTTCCTTGTCTTAAATGAACAGGAGAAAGGACTTTGGACCAGGGAGGACACTGAGTTACCGTGACATGCAGAAGATATCATCCAAGCTTTTCAAGCAATTTTATGCAGGTGGTAGGGAGTATGTGGAAGAAAGACATCGGAGTCATCACAAACCATACATTTCTGAAAAATCCACTATTGGAAGATGCTCTCTTTCATAAATTAGAAATGCATTGCTTTAATTTTTATGATTGTTATGAATTTTATAGACAACATCTCCATAAACTTAAGATAGCATTTTTCATTAATTAATTTATTTACATTTAGATTGCAGCTTCCCTCCTCTTCTCTCATGCCCCTTTTCTCCTGGGGAAGGGGAGGCCTCCCATGGATATCAACCAGCCCTGGTCTATCAAGTTGCACTAGGCACATCTTCTCCTATTGAGGCTAAACAAGGCAACATATTAGGGAAAAGGGATCCAAAGGCAGGCAACACAGTCAGAGACAGTCCCTGTTCCTGCTCTTAGGGGTCCCACATGAAGACCAAACTGGACATCTGTTACATATGTGCAAAGGGCCTAGGTCTATCCAATGCATAGTATCTGGTTGGTGGTTCGCGTGGTGTCCTTGACTTTGCTGGCTCCCTCAATCCTTCCTTCCCATCTTCGACATAATTCCCAATGCTACAATAATGTTTGGTTCTAGGTCTCTGCATCAGTTTCCATCAGTTTCTGGGTGACGCCTCTCAAATAACAGTTATGGTAGGCTCCTGTCTGCAAGTTTGACAGAATATCATTAATAGTGTCCGGGGTGGACTCCCTCTCATGTCCTCGGTCTCAAGCTGGGCCAGTTATAGGATGGCCATTCCATCAGTTTCTGCTCCATCATTATTCCTTGCACATCTTGTAGATAGGACCAATTGTTAGTCTAAGGTTTTGTACCTGGGTTGTTGTTTCCATCCCTCCATTGGAAATCTTACATGGTTACAGACAATGGTCTTTGCAGGATTCATATCCCCAATGGTAGAAGTACTAGCTTGGGTCAGCCTCATAGATTCCTGCAAGTTTCCATTGTTTTAGGCTTCTATCTTGTCCCAAAGATGACCACTCACCAATTCTAGTTGTCCCACCCGCTTATCTTTCCCTCTGTCCTTCAGATAATTGATCCCTCTGTTCCTCTTACAACTCCCTCCCCTACCCAGATCCCTCCCTCCAACCACCCCTAACAAGCTGCTGCCTATTGTTTCCCCTTCTCAGTGAGATTTAAGTGTCCCCTTTTGGCCCCTCCTTGTTACTTAGTTTGTTTAGGTCTGTGGATTGTAGGTTTATCCATACTTTATGGCTAATATCCACTTATAAGTGAGTATAAACCATGCATGTCTTTCTGGGTCTAGGTTATCTCACTAAAAATGATCTTTTCTGGTTCTATTCATTTGCGTGAAAATTTCATAGTGGCATTGATTTTAATAGCTGATTAATATTCCATATATAAATGTACTACCTTTCGTTACCCATTCTCCAGTTAAGGCATATGTAAGTTGCTTTCAGGTTTTAGCTTTTACAAATTAAGCTGCTGTGAACATAGTTGAGCAAGTGTCTTTGTAATATGGTGGTACAACTTCTGGATATATGCACAGGAGTGGTATGTATAACTGGGTCTTAAGCTAGGTCTATTTGAAATTTTCTGAGAAACTGTCAAATTGATTTCCAAAGTGGTTGTACACACTTGCACTCCTACTATAAGTGGAGGAATGTTGTCCTTATCCACATCCCTGCCAGCATGAGCTATCATTTGAGTTTTTGATCTTAGCCATTTCAATGGGTGTAAAATAGAATCTCAGAATCATTTGATTTGCATTTCCCTGATGACAAAGGATGTTGACCATTTCTTTAAGTGTTTCTTGCACATTAAATTTCCTCTGTGGAGAATTCTCTGTTTAGATCTGTACCCCATTTTTAAATTGAGTTATTTGGTCTGATAATGTCTAGTTTCTTGAGTTCTTTATATATTTTAGATATCAGGCCTCTGCCAGATGTAGGATTGGTGAAGGCCTTTTCCCATTCTGTAGGCTGCTGCTCTGTCCTTTTGACATTATCTATTGTCTTACAGAAGACTTTCAGTTTCACAAGGTGTCTGAGCAGTCAGTGTTCTGTTCAAGAAATTTTCTCCTCTGCCAATGTATTCTTGACTATTACCCATTTTCTATTCTAGCAAATTTTATGTATCTGGGTTTGTGTTGAGGTCTTAGATTCACTTGGTCTTGAGTTTTGTGCAGTGATAGACATGGTTCTATATGCATTGTTCTACATGTGGGCATCCACTTAGACCTGCATCATTTGTTAAAGCTTTGTTTTTTGAATTGCATAGTTTTTGCTTCTTTGTCAAAAATCAAGTAAGAAATCATCTTTCTAATGACTCTAACTCTACTTCAGTATTAAGAAAACCAAAAGGGGGAAGGAGAAAGGATTAGGAAGAGGAGGAGAAGGGGTAGAAGACAAATGAGGAGGAGTGGGAAAAGAAGGAGGAATAATAAGAAGTAGAAGAAGAGGAGAAAGAGGGGGAGGAGAAAGAGGAGGAGGAGGAAGAGGAGGAAGAGGAAGAGGAGGAAGAGGAGGAGAATTCAAGTGAACAAAAGAGCCCACTGATCCTTCTGAACTAATGCACTTTTGTAAAAGAAAGATTAAACATGTTACATATACACATGAAGAATATTTTAAAAAGATATTTATTATTTAGAGATGAGACCTATATTTTTCCTTTGCATTTATGTTATTCCTGCATGAATGTGGGATATAGTCACAAAAAGTTTCTCATAATTTCTTTCTGGCTTTAATTAGATAATTGCGGTAAATATGTTCTGCAGTATGAATTATGTTCGGATCTAATTTTGTGGTATTTCACAATATTCAGAACACTATTTTATAACTTAGCATTTTTTTGATATTAAGGATTAATTTTTTAACATGAGTTTGAGTCTGTATAAATGTTTCAAGAAAAGAAATATCTTGTGGTGATTGGGAATGTAGATCAACCTCAGACTTTTTAACAAGCTCTTTCACAAGACTGGACTCCAGAGTCTTCTTGTACACAGTGTGGATAACGGGACATTCCTCAGAATGCTCTAAAAAGTGAGTTCAGTGAAATCTTGTCAGAACCATAATAATTGAGTTTTAAAGAGTTGTAGCATTAAAAGCATTCCTTATCCTCTCATCTGTGTTTGTATGTTTGAATCTTTAAAGTTTGAGCATTGAATTTCATTCAAGGTGTTTTTTATTTTTGTTCAAATTTTGATTATATCTTTTAAAAAACACACATTCTTTTCAAAGAGATTTTATGCTTATTGTTTTTACTCAAGGCACCATAAAGAAATAGCTATAAAGATCAACTATAAGGTTGAGGTACTTGAAACTGCCATTTGTTTTCATTTTAAAAATTCCATATAACGGCAATTTTATTTATAGAGGCGTAAAATTTGCTCAGTTATGGGTAGATACCTGAAGCCTCTCTGAGACAAAATGGTAGACTTTGGCTTGCTGTAGGCTTGTTGACTTTATTGAGAGCGGACAGAGAGCAGATAAGCAGAACTCTTTCTCCACACTCGGTGTTTTCATTTTGTGTTTTTCCTCTTCTTTCTTTATTGAAAAAAGAAGCCATACTCCTAAAGTATGCAGAGCTGGGACCTGAGCATGTGAACTTTGAGGAGGACATGGTTCCACCTATAATGATGGGGATGCAATGAGTAGTGATAAATACAAACCAGAGAATCCAGTCTCCAAAGGAGAAGCAATATTCCCAAATCCCTTGACACCCACCTGTCACTCTCTGGCTTCTCCCTTTCCTATCTGCAGAGGAATAATAAATATGCTCTGGCCTTACTCTCCCTTAGTAGTAACTGTTGAAATTCTTGGAAGTGAAATCACAGAGTAAATGTTATTCTGTCTATCTTCATTCAATAAATGTGTCTATGACTTGTCTTTATTAGGTAAAAACATTCACAGTTCAAACATCTAAGTCTGAGCAGTACTTCATTTTAAATATAGCACATATTTTACATATTTTATGTGAATTTAGGTTACTTCAATAGTCTATTATTATGAAGAATGCTATAATGAACATTTTTGTGTATGTCTTTTATAGACAAATATTTTCAGATCCTTTGGATAAATGCATACGAATTAAATCCCTTGGAAATAAAGGAGATAGATGTTTAATGTTTTGAGAGACAGCCAGGTTTTTACAGAGAGTGGGTTAAAACATGCATTTTAAATTAAGGATTCAAATACAAAAGCTGAATAATGGCAAAATTAAATCTACCTGTCATGTGTGTTTATGCATAGTGTGATAAAATATCAAAAATCCACAGTAATTATATCTAATTAGGATCGTCATAAGTATTATAAATGTTATTGGTGTTTTCTCATTATTTTTATAGATTTCTGATGCAGCAGATTCCAATTTTATTCAGAGTAGAAATATCAAAGCTCTTTACTAGAAAACTAAATTCTATAATTCTTGTTAAGATACTGAAATTTCACATGAACTTGAACACATAGAATAACCAGCTTCATCCATTTATTTTATTACATGCAAAGTGAGTATGAGAATGGAAACTCTGCAAGGGCTTCATAATAGTGTGGGCTGCAAATTCTTCTTCAGAGTGAGTGTCTCATAGTGAAAGGAAACTACACACAAATTGCTTCCCAGCAAAGAGGGGCGTTTCTTTCTGCCTCTCAGCCTGAGGAGTGTAAGCCAACGCAAGTCACTCAAAGCATGTGCATCGTGCAGAATTCTGAGGTGAAGAAGGGCAGTGCAGGCTCTGAGCCTTATTCTAGCCTAGAAAACTTGAGGGCGCAGACCACAACAGAGACAGTGTGCACACTACACATGACTGCATATGAACCACGTTATACATATGTAAACATGAGTAGCTTGTTCATACATAATATAAATTATATTTACTATTACATGTACACAAACATCAAACACAAAATTGTATATTACAGAATATAGATTCTAAATATACACATGAGCAGCTTTATCAAACAAAATGTCAACTATATTTACTGCTGCATGTACACAAACTTCAAATACACATAATTCTATATTACAGAATATAGATTCTAAGAGACTAAGATCTAAGAATAATTACTGTGGCTGCATTCAGAGAATATATATAAAAACATTAATCATTTGAGATATATTTATGATTTTTATGGCTGTGCTACTTCTATAATTTACTGGGGAAAATGAGCATATACCTAGTGGATAAATTATTTAGTATTACCAAAATTCAGAGTTAATCTTTAAATAATTAAATTATTAAACACCTATAACTAATTGGAAGGTAGTAGAGTAAAAGTTTCATTACAGAGTTTAAAATAGAAAAAGAGAATGGAAATTATATTATTACTACCAAAACATGTAAAAAATCAGAATATAGATTATTATGAAATAATATTCAAGTTTGAAAATTTATTCAACATAAAGTGAAACTTCTGGTCAGTATACTAAAATTGTCTTCATAATGCACTTAATAACCAGACCCTCCGCCACCTAAATTCACTTTTACTGTTATAATAGATAAAAAATGAATGAAAATTAAATACATAATCCTCAAACTTTAGGCCACAGAATTACATGTCACAACAAACGTTCCTTACAGATTGTGTTGAGAAAGGAAGCATTAAGTAATGAATTTTATGTTTTGTTTGTGATAAAGAAGTCATACAAGGCCTTGGATTCAGGTGGCCCCTGTAGCCTGAGGAAAGCAACTGCAGGCAACATTGTTTCCATGCCACAGTGCCTATGGCAATAACAAGTTTCAAAGGTTTATTTCCTGATGCAATCATTTTCTCAGGTACCTACTTAGGGGTTATGATTTCAGCATTCTTAGGGATACCATTCAATCAAAATCAAACATTACTCCTCTCTCTGTCTGTCTCTGTCTCTCTCTGTCTCTGTCTCTGTCTCTCTCTGTGTCTCTGTCTGTCTGTCTGTCTCTCTTTTTCCCTCTCTCCCTCCCTCTTTCTTTCCCCTCTTCCCTCTTTTCTCCCCTCTCCCCCTTTCCCCCTCTCCCCCTCTTTCCCCTCTTCCCCCCTCTCCCTCTCCCTTTCCTTCTCCCTCTCTCTCTCTATAATATATATACATATATGCATATATATACATATATTCATATATACACACATATATACATATATATACATATATATATATACATATATACACATATATACACATATATATATACATATATATATATATATTGCTTTATGAGGATGCTGGTATGTAAATAATTTCCACATGAAACATTCCACATGAGCAAAGAGACAATCTTCCTAGAAATGAATTTTTTAATTCCTATGCACGCACTTAATTATAACTCAAAGAGATTAAGTCAGTAAGAAAATTGAAGGTCTGAGTCCATAGGAAACCACAAATATGTTGTTAAGTTCGACCTTTAGGGAATATATTAATGTAAAAGTGACAGTTGTCATGCTGAACTAAATCAACTCATTAATGTAAAAACCAATTATACTCAATTTTCCACTCTTAGATTTAGTAGTAACACTAATGAAATTCTTCTCTTGCAGAAGTTTCCTTTCTTACCTAACAAACTTATTCAGTAGTGTGCTTGAAATTTTACCAGATCTTCTGTTCCTGTTTGTTTTTAGATCCCTCAAAATTTAACTCAACACACCCCTTAATCATTACTGTTTATGACGTTATTTTAGCTATACCACAACTCTTTATTTTTTTGCTTGCTTAACCATTTTGAAAACAAAATTACAAATATCTCTTCCCCCTCCCATACTCTTCTTTTCTGTCATTCATTTATGCTAGTGAAGATAGATTTCAGAAGCACATAGTCTAACAGCCGCAACTTCAATTATGCAATGTGAAAAGAGAAGTCATGTTTTCGAAACTCAGTTACTATTTCAAAGACATGTGTGACTAACACCTTGTGTTTGTGTGCAAGGACACAGTAGATAAATACGCATGCCTATGGAATCCTCAAGACTAATAGCGACAGGTAAGAACTAGAAAAGGATAAAGGAATCAAAGCCCACAATGATTTTACTTCCTTCCTTTCAAATTGGGAAATCATCAATATGAGAGTTAAAGAAGGATGCTGCTTGATGGATTTCCCAAAGACAACAAAGAAACCAGAGAACACAATATAAGTAAGAGATACTAATAGAGGTAAGAGGTCTTAAAATAAATAAGTTTACATAGAATCAAATAGTAAGTGATTTTTACAAACATAAGCTAATTAAATACTTAAATGACTATTTAGTTCATTACATAATTATATATCTTATCCACTTTGTGGAAAATAAATCATATCATTTCTGATTTATTATTTTGAATAATAAAAATCTCCTTTTAAGTGGCAGAATTTGAATGATTATTAAAAGAATTTACAGGCCCTTGATGCTGATAAGTGAATTATTATAATTCATCACATTAAATCAACTTTAGAACAGCATCTGTGATTAATCTGGGAAAATGTGTAGATTACTTACATTACCAAAATGATTGCATCCATCACAGTAAAGTAACTTAATGGGATTCCATTTTAGGAATGCATAATAATGAATTATCTAAGTCATTAGAACAATTAGCATAGATGTGTATCTTCACTATTACAGATAATGTCAATGTTATAAATCGTACTTTAGATTAAGCATATAAAATTTAAAAGTTAAAAACTGTAATAATGTGCTGACATTGTGCTACATTTCTGGTAGCCTTTATAAAACGGTGCTATACTTCTTAAAATAGTTTCTTTCCTAGTTTTTGAGACTGTAATACAGCTACATAATTTCCTTCTTTCCTTTTCTCCCTTCAAACCTTCTCTTACCAATTTATGACCTTCTTTTTCATTAATTATTGTAACATATGAATATGTACATACATATGTATATATATTCCTAAATATGTAAATACATACCATTCAGTCTATCTAATGTTACTGTATGAACTGTATTGTTTTCCATGTTATCCTTACACTTCAGTGATTCTCTACTTAGCCTAATTCAGCCCCATTTGCTGAGGACGCAGGGTCAATGGTATGTGGTGGCACAGCATTAGAAATTAATAGGATGGACTGTTTCCTTAGCTCCCAGTCACTGCGTAACAGGTTCAAGTATAAAAAAGAAATCTCATTATTTCTTTCCAATGCTATATATTTTATCAAAGACCATCCAGTTACCAAAATTAGCATCTTTATGTTCTTCATGGACCACTCATATTTTTGTAACTCCTGTCGCTCTTGATGTGTATGATACCATTGTTCTGAATCTCTGTCATACTTAAAAGATAGTAGCGTGCTATCTCCTTCCTGATTCTAACATACCTGAAGGATCACTAATTTCATTTAGATTCTCAGTCCTCTACTACACAAAAATTTGCTTTATGATTAACTCTGTAAAGATAGACTTCTATTCCATGACTAGCAGAGAGGTTTTCTCTTTCACTCCTATTGAACATGACAATAGCTGCTGCAGAGATCTCATATCCATTAAGGCTTAAGGATGAGAGCTATGACAGTTTCTGCTACCTGCTTACAACCCCTGGCATAAGTTACCCAGACTTCCTTGTGGCAAACGCTTAATAATGATAAATTTCAAGATTTTGTAATACTCCTAAACCTGACCATAAAAAAAATCCATAAAAAGGCCTACTCTCCATCAGCACATATCATAAAGTTAAATATCATGTATTGCAAATGCCTGTATTTTAAAATCAGACAGGCCCTAAATCACTGAGATTCTCTGGGTTCCCCACTTAGAGAAAATGTCTCCAAGAGCTTTACAAAAGGGGATATCTCCAATTCCTGGGTCAGGTGAGAAAACCCCTTTTGAATAAGTCCCTGAATGTTATATAGCTTCAGAACATGTATAAAATGGAATATTGGAGATAGGAATACAAAAAAGGCTTGAGGGGAGAGAATAGGCATCTCACATCTCTGAAGCACCATCCACAGAAGGCAGAGAATGAAGAATTTCTCATTCCTGACCTTGTTTGCCTTAGAATGATTCCTTACAAATACAGGGCACAGAAGAGCACAGATACTGAATATGTGGAGTTCTTTCCAAATACCAGTTCTTTACAGATAGTTTTGCAAAACCAAGTACAGAAAGAAAAGAAATCAGATGATATTGCTAATGTTGCAGACAACACAATTATACACAGGGAGTTGAGAGTTTGGAGTAGATCCCAATGAATGAGACAACTGTTGAGAAGAGATGGCTCTTGAAACATGTGAGATACCCTCTCCTGATAAAATCAATGCCCATGGAATACAAGCAGGCAACTGATACAAAGAACTGTAGAGCAGTTGAGGTGTCTGAAACCCTGGTAGGGAGTACAGAGACAGCCATAAAGTGTACATTGACTGTCGACATCTCTTTAGAGGCAATGGAAATCCAAAAGTTCCAGAAAGTACATCCTATGTTCTGTCTCTCAGGGGTGATAATAATATGAAGGGGTATTTTCACTGTTGGGTGTTCATAGTGAGACTTCTAGAGACAAAAATCAGGGACCAAATTTACCTATTCAACACTGGTGTCTCCCCCTGTGTTTATGTCATGAAATCCATCTATCTTTACATCCAGTAACAGTGCAAGTTTCTCTCCATAGAATTTCATGATGTGCCATTTGAATTCCCCATTGTTTCTGACATAGAACACTGTCCCGATAATGACACTATGAAGATTTATGTCATTTCAAGTTTCTCCCTCTCCTTCCTGCCCATAGTTCATCATGCAATCGCTCAAACTGCTTCCTGCCATCATGATTGCTGCCTACTGGCAAAATTCCCGCATGTCATGGACTCATCCCAGCGGAACCATAGGCCCCAATAAACAGTTTGATATATTGACTTTAATCATAGCAATAAGAAACTAATACACATAACTAATACATTAAATTCCAGTTCATAGTAGGTAAACTTAACCTGTAGCTATCAATCTTGTATCAGTTTCTTCAGTAATCATACATGATGCACGTTCTAGAGCTGGTCTGACAGGTTCAGGGCTTTGCAGCTTAAGCACAAATAATGTTCTCATGCAAAATTCACATAACAAGTGATAGTCTTTAAGCCCCTCCCCCACTTCTGTCTCATTTGGCTTATCCAACACACTCGCAGTTGGCTTATTTGTTAAAACTGCTCTTCTCCCTATGTGTGAATTCTACCCATCAAAGACTTTTCATTAGTGATACTGAAAATCTGCTTCACTGTTGTAACAATTACTCTGAGTATAGATTTTAATATGAATAACATTGGCTGTTGAATCTTAGCTAATTAAGCTAAAATACAATATGCACTTCTCTATAAAAAAAGAAGATGGAATGATTTTTTTCTCTTTTCTCTCAAAGGATATCTCAAAGGATAAAAACTGCACATGATAAAGAAAATTAAACCTAGAATAAAAATATTGAGGGCAAATACACATTAATGAAAAAAAATAAGAGTTTGAAAAAATCATTATGCTTTAAAAATTCAGCTATTTTTCATAGCTCTAACCCATTATAGCAAATATAATAGAACAAATGAGGCCACAAGGTAATACAAAACTACATAATATAGAAAAGATACATCCTTAGAATAATGTTCCAGTATAAATTTTAAATTCTAAAGTATAATACCAAAAGTTATCATCACATTACAAGACATATTCCTCGGGAATTAAGCATGATACAAAGGACTCATCTCAGCAGTGAGTCCTTTCCAAATCATTCAAGGTTAAGCATAAATTTCCAATGCAAAAGAAATAGTAATTATTCAACGCTCTAACATTCACGTTCCTAAATCAAAATTGCTGTAGAACGAATTCACTTCAAACTACTGCCACTGAAAATGGAGAATTCAGCACAAGAAGTCACTAAGTATTTTGATTTATTATGCTTATTTCCCAAATCTAAAAGCAAAAATATTTTTCTGGAATTTTTATTCAAATTATCCTTTTTTTTTTCAGTCGAAGTTCAAAAGTCAGTGGACATTGGTTCCAGCTCGATGGAGCCTGCCTACCTGGACTGTTTACCCTTGTGGGGTTGGCACATGGTGCTGATAACACTGTATACAAATCCTGCGTGACAGTCCTTGGGCCTGAGTCAGTAGGTTATCACGTGACTAGCAGCAGCATGGCTTTAGGGGGGAGACAGTTTGTTAAATATAAGCCTAAATTTTTCAGTCCTTTCATTCAAATGTTCATATATCCATACAATACTTAATGTATTTATATTTTAATGTAAAAATAATGCATTTAAAGAACTTTCAAAATTAAAATGTAAAATATGACGGCTGATTTGTTTTTATAGTCTGAAACTACTAGATTCTGGATTGAATATAACCAAACAGAACATGAGTGTTTCAAACTTTGGCTCCAATATCAATAGCAATATATGATATTTAGAATTAGAAAATATGTAATTACTAGAAATCAAGTAATATCATTTACTAGACATGGCTACAAGCACAGACACATTGTATTTTATAGGTGTAAAGAGGACACACCTTTCTAGTTGTTGTCAAGTGAGGAAATCATGGCTCAGTGGTGGGTAATCTAATAGTTACTTTCAGGTTCCTGGGGAAAATCCAAGATAAAAGTAACTTAAGGAAGCAAAAGCTTGCTTGGAATTGTAGGTCAAGGGGTGTCCCAAATATTGTTTTGTCATTTGGAAAAAAGGAAACTCTGAATTGAGAAATTGAGAATGTCATAAGACCAGACTGAAAAAGCCTGTAGAACATTTTAATTAGCAATTGATGTGGAAATTCCTAGCCCATGGTTACTGTGCTAACCCTGGGCTCTCATGCTGAGTGGGAAAAAAAGAGCCTGACGAAAGAGGAGCACCAGGAGCAAGTCAGCAAGCAGGACTTCTCCAGGCAATACCAATATGGCAATGCTCCTTCCCTTCCTGTGCAGGTTCCTGCCTTGTAAGTTCCTGTCCTGATGTTCTTTCGTGATGGACTACTATGAGAA
Source organism: Rattus norvegicus (assembly GCF_021556685.1). Lineage (NCBI taxonomy): Eukaryota > Metazoa > Chordata > Mammalia > Rodentia > Muridae > Rattus > Rattus norvegicus. The sequence goes on along the minus strand of NC_141542.1, from coordinate 86,682,390 downwards.
AGGGTAAGCAAAAGAAACCCTTCCCTCTCCATGCTTCTTTTAGTCATGGTGTTTTATCCTAGTCGTGGAAGCTCTAAGATGAGTAAACAGTCAGTCTTGGTGAGAAAGTCATCCCTGATGATGCTGTGTTCTAGGCAGGAGGTGGACAATGAACTTGCTGCATAGCTGCCTTCCTTTCTTCTGCAGCCCAGATCCCTGTACACGGAATGCTGCTGCCCATATTCCAGTGGAGTCTTTCCACTTTAGTTTTCCCTGTCTAGGTATGTCTAGATAGGCACATATCAGAAATATGTGCAGAAACATGTCTCGAAGTTGATTCTAATGCTGTCAAGTTGACAAGCAGTATGAAACATCACAGTTACGATTCTCAGAGGTCACACAGACAGGAAGTTAGAATTTGGTTCAGAGAACCCAAACTCTGCAACCTGCTTCTGGATCCTGACTGAGCTCTCTCAAGTATCCTAGTTAAAAATGGTTTCAGTCACTGAATCCACAGCCAAACATACTCTATATCGTTTCGAAATGTATACATAAATGTGTATGTTCCAGAGATCTAAAAGATACACAATCCAATTTTAACTTCGTCATAGCCTGAAATAGATGTGGCAGCACATCTCAGTGACGTGTGTGACATGTGTGACATGTGTGACCATCAAGTGTAAATAAAATACAATCAAGTGAAGACAGGCCATGCTGAGCTCTCTCACCATGCTCACAAATTCATCTAAGTGTGGCTAAGCACTTTCATTGACGTCAAATCAAATTATAGCTATGCCTTTTACTTCTGGTTGAACAGTAAACCACGAACCACAGTAAGAACTTTATGGCATTACACATAAAACAAAGTCTCCAGGAAGTATTTACTATGAGAATAAATAGAATCTCAGGTTTCATTACCTGCCATTTGAGTGGATTTTCACTGTTGTAGGAACTACTAATAGTATTTATCAATTCAGTGATATGCTGATTTTCTTAAAAAGTTGATTTTTGTTGTTGTTGTTGTTGAAAACACAAAATTAAACAAGACACGAATGAACATTTCATACAGTCACTGCATGAGAAATATATCAGAGCAAGCGCTGTGCATAGGCCAGGGAAGAGAGATGGGAACGCATGGAAAAGTGGACAGAGAGTGTGCGAAGTACAGTGGTATCTTGGGATCTGATTTGCCTTCCCAGTGAGGTGACAGGAAACTTCACAGACCACCATGGGACTAAACTGCAACTAAGCAATAAAGAAGACAATAGGTGCACCAACGTGGGAAGGAGAGAGAGTAGGGAGTCTCAACCCTACAAGTAGAACTGCAGTACACTCAGGAATGCTGAGGAGAAACATTTGATCCCCAGGGAGAGCACAGCAAATAGTTACCCAATGCTAATCATCAGCCCTGAAAACACATACAAGTGACATTGTGTAACACACTTAATAACAGCAGGCCATGAGTTTGGAAGGGAACACAGAGACGTATGTGAGAGGGTCTGGAAGGAGGAAAGGGAAGGGGAGGAAGTAAATTAAGTAGCTATGATCTCAGAAACTAATATTTGGTTTTTTTTTTTTTTTATTAACTTGAGTATTTCTTATATACATTTCGAGTGTTATTCCCTTTCCCGGTTTCCGGGCAAACATCCCCCTCCCCCCTCCCCTTCCTTATGGGTGTTCCCCTCCCAACCCTCCCCCCATTGCCGCCCTCCCCCCATAGACTAGTTCACTGTGGGTTCAGTCTTAGCAGGACCCAGGGCTTCCCCTTCCACTGGTGCTCTTACTAGGATATTCATTGCTACCTATGGGGTCAGAGTCCAGGGTCAGTCCATGTATAGTCTTTAGGTAGTGGCTTAGTCCCTGGAAGCTCTGGTTGCTTGGCATTGTTGTACTTTTGGGGTCTCGAGCCCCTTCAAGCTCTTCCAGTTCTTTCTCTGATTCCTTCAATAGGGGACCTATTCTCAGTTCAGTGGTTTGCTGCTGGCATTCGCCTCTGTATTTGCTGTATTCTGGCTGTGTCTCTCAGGAGAGATCTACATCCGGCTCCTGTCGGTCTGCACTTCTTTGCTTCATCCATCTTGTCTAATTGGGTGGCTGTATATGTATGGGCCACATGTGGGGCAGGCTCTGAATGGGTGTTCCTTCAGTCTCTGTTTTAATCTTTGCCTCTCCCTTCCCTGCCAAGGGTATTCTTTTTCCTCATTTAAAGAAGGAGTGAAGCATTCACATTTTGATCATCCGTCTTGAGTTTCGTTTGTTCTAGGGATCTAGGGTAATTCAAGCATTTGGGCTAATAGCCACTTATCAATGAGTGCATACCATGTATGTCTTTCTGTGATTGGGTTAGCTCACTCAGGATGATATTTTCCAGTTCCAACCATTTGCCTACGAATTTCATAAACTCGTTGTTTTTGATAGCTGAGTAATACTAATATTTGTAAATGGTTAAATCAACACTGTTTTCCGAAAGACAGCTCAATCAGATGTCAAAAAAATACGAACTGTGGTCACAAAGAACCAAATGATATTCAACTGATCCTTGGCATGCATACGTGTGTGTGTGTGTGTGTGTGTGTGTGTGTGTGTGTGAGAGAGAGAGAGAGAGAGACAGAGAGAGACAGAGACAGAGACAGAGAGACAGAGACAGAGAGAGACAGAGAGAGACAGAGAGACAGAGAGACAGAGAGACAGAGAGAGACAGAGACAGAGAGACACAGAGAGACAGAGAGACAGAGAGACAGAGAAACAGAGAAACAGAGAGAAGCATGCCGCATCACTCTTATGGAGGTCAGAATAGAACCCATAGAATCACAAAAGTCTGACATCTCGTAGGGCCTGGGATCACACTAGAAGGGGCAGGTACCTTTGCCCACAGATACATCTCACCAATTCTATTCTTAACTTTCTTTTATTCCTCTTTCATTCCTAAACCTAAACTACATCCTCCTGAATGAACCTTAAAACTTTGTCTATAAAAGAAAACTCTTTAGTATTTTTAACCCTGCTGCAAACTTCATTCTTTACCCAATATAGGTTTTTCAATGGGAATAGGTTTTCTTAATTTCTGGAGACACAGCTTGAGAGAGCCAACATCATACATATACTCAGAGTAAAGAATCTATACACCTCTCCTGGAGAAGCCCACAGCCATGCTTATCTTATTCTATCTCTGGGCATTTTCTATCAATGCCAGACCTAGGAGCTACACTGCAATCACTTCTAATAACTCTCCAGTCTGCTTCACAGTGGCTCACTTTGAAGTTCGTTTTCATGTAGAGGAAGTCAGCAATCCTCTCTTGTGTGGAGGTCTTTAGGGAAAGGAGAATGAACTCCTCAGTCTCCTGTAGGAGATAGAGTAGAGCTCTGCTTCTTTCCCTATTAAACATGACATTAAAATTTTAGCATTTATTTTTAAAATCTTCTGGTAGATGGATGGATTGGTGGACAGATGGATATAAAACTGCTCATTCCTTTTTCTTTCTGTTTGTTAAGTTTAATTTGCCCTAATTATCTACTAAGGGTTTCTGACAAAATTAGTACATTATAGTGAATCTCTCAGAGATATTAATGAAGTATATTAATGAAGTATATTTACGATACCACATTATTTTGGTCTACTCTCATTGTAAATATTTATCTGTGCTTCAGTCAGTTGAGGGATGCAGAGTTTCTAACTATTATTTTTACTTATCATTTAAACTACCAAAGCTAAGTATATAATGGGGGGTTACTGCTTCCATTTAGAAAGAATAAGCATAAATCTTTTACTGTGCCTGAATACACTGCTACAGCTAAATGAGAAATTTACTTCTCCTTCTAAAACTGTCACCCCTTCTAACGCACTATAGATTCATAGCCGCTTATGGAAAGGAAAATGAAGGAAGAGAAAATGGTCAGATCTGGAGCACGACCTTTCCAGAATCACACAGGTTGGAGTTGAAGAGAAGAGAAAGCAGGTGGTAGCAATGGTCAGTAAAGAGAGCAAGTATCCTGTACACAGGTCACGCCCATCTCAGGCAGACAACATCCACAAATCAAAGGTCAGTTTCAAGTCTAGCTACACTTGAGATTCACCGTAGGTAAAGGCTATCTCAAGATATCATCATCTGTTGAATACAGGACAGGGTTTGAAAATTATGTCCTACATTCTATAAGTTCAGCTCAATCAATCCTCGGTCTCTCCAAAGGATTTTCTTTGGCTTGGTCTTGACAAAACAAAGCACTACTGTGTCCCCTAAAATTCTATTGATGTCACTTAATAAACAGCTAGTGGCCTGACAACAGTGATAATTCTCATTCTGATACTCAATGTTAAATATGACAAGGAAAAGACCTTAAATTCTAGGGCAAAGACCCAGAGGTACCACTTGACACATGACCTTGTAGAGGAGAACACACTGGTTAGCAGTCTAGTTAGCAAAGTCATTCTAACAATGAAGAAAATTTACACAATGAACCTGATCCTGGATTAGTTTCCCCCTCATTCTGCAAGCAACTTCCAAGTTCCCCACACTAACTGTGGAGATATTCTGATACTGTGCCAGACTCTAGGGCAGGTTTCTTGTTAGCTTCCTGTCCATAGATGGATATGCTTCCTGTCAAAGTTTTCAACTCTGGCCCCTTTTAAATCTGAACAGTGTATAAACAGAGGGAAGAATTTACCTAAACATGCAGGGCTACAACATCCTGGTCCCTTTTCTTGACAACTATGACAACAGTCTTTCTTTGGCCTCCTGGATGACATTGGTAAGGCATATCAAATCTGGAAATGAACAAACCTGTTATATCAAAAGCACACTCAGGAGCTCGTAGACAATGCTGACACCAAAGCAAATGGTGACACTGCATACACAGTGGTATCTTTAAACCAATTCTGGCCTGCTACTAACGTAGCTTTATCCTTCCCATTACTTGATCCAGTAAGTTCCCTATATAACAGGACACTCTCAAGGAAAAGCAACCCAGTTTGTACAGGTGTCAAATGGATTATGGCACAGCTCAAGAGACAGATGCGAAGCAACATTCCTCACGCCTTGGTGTGGGAAGAGCTGAGATGCAGACAGTGACATAAGGAAGGTCCCCACTTACCATGAGCTAGCTGAGTGACCTTCCAAGATGGCAACAGGCTAGGTGTAAAATGTTAAGAACAAAGCATAGGAAGACAGGAATGCATATTTACATTGAGAACACAAATTATATCTTTGTATACTTGATATAAATTTAATAGGTGAAATTCATATATATTATGCCCATGTTTATGAAATTAATGTGATGAATCACATTTTATAAGTGACTGTACCAGCAGGTATTCTATCAGAAGAACAATGTAAATTCTTACAGATTAATGGCTAAATATAATGCACTTGCATATAATAAACAATATAATATGTATAAAGTACTTGCATATAATATAAAATACAAAGTTTATGAAGTGTTAATACATAATATATAACATAAAATTCATAAAATGCTTGCATATAATATATGAAATCATGCTAATTATTACAAGATGTAATTTTCTTCAATTTAAGAACATTTGTAGATATGGGTTGTAATTTTTCTATAAGCTAATTTAACATAAGAAATATATATCTAAATAGCCACATATGCAGAGGTCAGAGGACCTTGGGAGCTGATTTTCTCCTTTTACCCAGTGGAGTCTAGGGATTGACCTCAGATTTATAGGTTTGTGGCAAGAGCCTTTACTCACTTCACTACACAATATCATTGTATCACGGACACTATTTTCAGTTTTGAAAAGGTATACTTAAATAAATAAAAATTTTAAACTTACAAAACTTCAAATACTGCTTCAATAATTATCAATTTCACTCTAAGTAAAAAGTTCTTTATATTCTATAACATTGCTTATAAATAATATTAATTTCAACTGTATAGGTATATCAATCATTTAAAATGTAGAAAAGGTCAAGAAAATATATCCAAATGACAGAGTAAGTCATTCAAAGTAACACTTTCAAGAATTTAGTATGGTTGTCCCTCTTTGCCCTGGGGGATTAATAATCGAGCCCTCCACAAATGCCAAAATAGATTATGCAAACCTTTCTATGGCATATGCAACATGAATACCACAGATCCACAGCATCTAGTTTACTTTAAATCATTTTGTGGTTACTTATAATATCTAATACTATGTAGATTTCCATGCAAGCATATGCTAAAAGGTATTGCTCAAAACAATGATAAGAAAACAGTCTTATAACATCTAGAACAAGTGTATCCATCACAGTTTAACAGCAGCATCTATGTCACAGAAATGTAACCAGCATAGCTTAATGGTATCTATGTAGTACAAATGTAACAATGTATCCCAACAGCATTTGTGTAGTACAAATATAACCATCACAGATAATATTATCTTAGGGTACAGACGCAACCAACAAGGCTTTACAACAGAATTTTGGTCAGTTCAATCTTTCAGTGCAGAACCCACAGATACAGAGGCCCAACTACATTGTAGAAATTAATTCAACAGCTCTAAATAATTTAAAAATAAGATGAAATATGTTTGCAAAACACTGTAACTATGTAAAGAAAATGTGTTTTTCACTCATAAATCTCCTTCCACTGCAGCTATTAGTTCTGACATTGTACATTTGAAATTGATACCCTCATCCATTTCTGTGGCAATAATCTTTAATTCTCCATTATATACAATCTGTACAATGAGGGTAAAAGTAAAGGTCAGGTTTGTCAAGTAGAAAGATCTACTTGTTTATAGTAAACATTTGCTGCTGCAAATGATAATGGATACTGAAATGTCAACGGTACAAATGCTGTGCCGAATACATGCCTTAATGTTCTTCCTAAAGCGGAAGTAATTATTCAGGTAGTGGGGCAAATCTGAGAACGGGCTATAAAGAAGGGGTATGCTTCCACATACAATTGTAAAGGAGCTGAACTTTTTGGTCAACAGGCAAGTCTGCATCACCCTGACCCATGTACATCAAAAGGCTTCTGTGCACATCATGTGTTTAAAATCTCAAATGGTGACCTATCCTAATTCAACCTTACTGACCTATAGTTCAAAGCTACACTCCCGTTTACATACTCCCCATTTTCTTTTCTTTCCTTTCTCTTCTTTTCTTTACTTTCTTGGGTTTTTGTAGACGGATATTATTACAGCCCAGTAGGTTGCCATTACTTTGGTATTTACAATTACTTTGTTTTTTTAAAAACAAATGTATTTTTTATTTTGAGTATTGGGGGGTTGTGTGCAAGTATAGTGCCAGCTGATACTTCATGTGGGTGCTGGGAACTGAACCTTAGTCCTGTGCACCTAACCACAGAGCCATCTCTCTAGACATCCAACTATTTCAATTTGCTACTTATACAAATGTGCCCCACTCTATATTGAAATTAGCTCAGCACATTTCTCTGCTTCAGACTCTCAGTTTCTATCTGAATATCTCCTAACAACTTTATTAGCCATAAAAGTAAACAACTCCTCACTGTCTTGATTTTAACAGAAATTCACTTACCTTTCCAATTTAACCATTTTACCTGCAAACTTCTACTCCCAGACAAAATGAAGCCTATTGATTTTATTGATTTTCCTTGACAAAATCTTAAATATGTTTTCCAATTCTGTTGCTGTGTAATTTTAATCAATTGCATTTCTAGATTTTATTCTTTTATTTTCAATTACCAATTTCCCTTTATACCTTATGGTAAAAATGCTATTTAATGATTCATTTGAACTGCAACACTGACCAAAGAGAACTTGCAAGAAACCAGATTTTGCAAGCCAGTGTCCCCTGTTTGATACTCTGAAGCTTCACAAATGGGTACTCAAACTTTTAGGATGCTTTCTCCAGAAAAGAAAACGTCAAGGTCCTCTCAAAAGCATTTGGTGACATCATGAGATGAAGGGTGGTGTGCAGCAAAAATTACTCACCTCACCTAACTGCCAAGAATTCATTAGCCAGGCATTGGAAGCACATGCCCTTAATCTCAGAACTTGGGAGGCAGAGGCAAGCAGATCTCTGAGTTAAAGGCCAGCCTGGCCTACAGAGTGAGTTTAAGGACAGCCAGAGCTACACAGAGAAACCCTGTCTCACAAAGAATTCCTCAAAGTCATACCTTTTTTAGAATATTATGAGACAATATCACTCATAACCAACTCTTGATAAATGTAGTTCAGTAATCTAAAATGAAACATAAACATACAAGAGCAAAGTCTCCTGTCAATCTGAGCCAATAGCAGGACTCTAGCCCTGTCCTTTCTAAGAATCAATACACACCCATTCATAGCCATCACTTCCCATCTCATTCTCAACTAAGAAAATACTGCCCCTAAGTAGCCAAAATCTGGCCTATGAGGAGATGGAATACATTTGCTGTTACAATGACTTATGTCCTCCCAAAGCTCCAAGGAGCATACACAGAAATACCATAAATGTGTGCTATGAAAACGTTATGAGTCATGGATTAAGATTCCCTAATCATACATGAAAGAGTTGAACACTAAGAAAGTAGCAATGCATTTGTCAGAGGAGTCTTTACAAATTGTAGACATGTGGCACTCAGTCTCCGATTCAGAATTCGTCAGATTCCTGTCAAAGCCACTCACATTGTCATTATATACACCGGAACACTGCAGTGAAGAAGTCTGGCCCTGTCCTTTAAGAAGCTGCCAGGCAATGACATGGGAGATGCAAATAGGAAATAGAAGAACAAGAGTAAGGAGGAGAAAAGGGGGAGGAGGAGGCAGAGATCTGGAGTATCATAGATGTACTCAGAAAAGAGAAAACCTTTGCATCCACAGAGGCATTTACAGGGCGAGCCTATGTGAGCAAGCTCAGGTAAGCCATGCAGAGCAGAACTGTGTAGCTGAACCAGCCCTGATGAATGAATCAACCCAAGGCTTTCAGTACACGCTCCTGTGTTGTAAAGAGGTCTGGTTCCTGAGACATCAGAAACCCAGAGTGCAGAGACAGAGCTAAAGAAGCAACAACCAGATAAGACTCTTTAAACAGCCTAGCCACTGAGGACTAAGGACAGTGGATATCCTTTGAGGGTCCTTTACCCAGAGTGTCTAATTAGATGGGAGAACCCATGTTCGTCAGTTTTGAAATAAACTGTTCCTAAGGCAAGCAGATGCCATATGGCAGGGTAAACTATGATGTAAGGACAATGGCCAGATGTCCCAGCCAATGTCCTCTTTACCATGATTATAAAGATGAGACTGTTAAAGCTATGTACGTACCTTCAAGCACAGGTGCAGTTTAACAGATCCAGGTTCTGCTCTTCTTCAATGAACAGCTATCACTTAATGAGCAAACTGCCATTACAGTCTTTACTTTTCATTTGTCATTTTTCTCAACTAATTAAGTCATTCTTTACCATATAACTATATACTTCAAAATGCTGACAATGTCTATTGTCAGGATGGTGACAATATGTTTACTTTTATTCCTCTAAGAATATCACACTTTAGAAATTCTTAACTTGTTATACTTTATATGTATAAGATATTTGGAAAGTGTTAAGATTTCTAAACACTCCTTATCAAAAATACAAATATTTCCAGTTTCTGGCTATTACAAATAAAACTGCTATGAACACGGTTGAGCCAGCGTCCCTGTGGTATGAGAGGTGTCTTTTGGGAATGCCTAGGTGTATCATAGCTGGGTTGTGAGGTAGAACTATTCACAATTTTCTGAGGAGCCTCCAGACTGATTTCCAGAATGGTTGTACCAGTCTGAATCCCACCAGCAATGGAGGAGTGCTCCTCTTTCTCCACATCCTCGCCAGCATCTGCTGTCACCTGAGGTCTTAGCCATTCAGATGGTGTGAGGTGGAATCTCAGAGTCATTTTGATTCGCATGTCCCTGATGACTAAGGACATTGAACATTTCTTTGAATATGTCTCAGCCATTAAAGATTCCTCTGTTAGGAATTCTCTGTTTAACTCCGTACCCCATTTTTAATTGGGTTATGTGGATTGTTGGGGTCTAACTTCTTAGGCTATTTTTATAGTTTGGATATTAGCCCTCTGTCAGATGTAGGGTTGATGATTTTTTTTTACATTCTGTATTCGACTGTTCTGTTCTATTGACATTTTCATTCTATTAAATTTAGTGTACCCAGATTTATGCAGAGGGAAGAACCCAGAAATCCCTCAACCAAAAAGTAGTTCATTTACACAATGGAATCCCACCCAGATATTAAAAAATAGGACATCATGAATGTTTCGGGCAAATGGATAGGACTAGAAAATACCATCCTCAGACTCAAAAGGACATGCATAGTATGTACTCACTTATCAGTTGCTATCAGCCATGATGTACAGGATACCAGAAACCCAGAGAAGTTAAACAACAAGGAGAGACCAAGTGAGAATGCTTCATAACTTGTCAAAAGGGGAATAAAACACTCATTGGAGGTGGATGCTGGGTGGGAAGTAGGTGGGAGAGGGGATGGTGAACATAGTGGGGAAAGAATCAGGTATAGGGAGAGCCAGGGAGAGTGAATGGAAGTTGGGGGTGGGGAGAGACACATCTAGGATATGCCAGAGACCTGGGATGGAGGGGGGCTCTAGGGAGTCGACAAGGGTGACTCTAGCTGAGACTCCTAGCAGTGATGTATAGGCAGCCTCAAGTGACTACCTCCTGTAGATGGGCTGGATAAAAACACCAACACACCCAAAAAACCTTTCACCCAAAATTTGTCCTTCAGGGACAAGGATAGAGGTGAGAGTAAGAGAATAGACAACCAAGGGCTGGTCCAAATTTAGACCCAGCCCATCCCTGACACTATTAGTTATACTCTGTTATACTTGTAGATAGGAGCCTGACATAACTGTCCTCTGAGAGACTCCACACAGCAATTGACCAAAATAGATTTAGAGACCATAACATTAGATGGAGCTCAGGGAGTCTTGTGGAAGAGTGGGAGAAAACATTGAGGGGCCTGGAGGAGAAAGGGACTAGAGAAGAAGACCAACGAAGTCAACTAACCTGGCTCCCTGAGACAACCACCAACCTAAGAGCTACATGGGCTGGACCAAGGCCACCTGCACAGATGTAGAAAACGTGCAGCTTGGTCTTCATGCAACAACTGTAACAACTGGTGTTGGAGGCTTTCCCTGACCCTGCTGCGCGCCTGTGTATACTGCTTCCCTAACCGGCCTCCTTGCCAGTGGGAGAAGATGTGCCTAAGCCTTCAGTGACTTGGTGTGCCTGGGTGGATTGGTACCCTGGTGGGGGTGACCTCCCCTTTTTAGAGGAGAGAAATTGGAGGGGTATGGCAATAAAAATGTAAAGTGAATAAATAAATTAATAGAAAAATACATTTTTGGCTGTAGTAATTTCCTACCATAGTAAGGTTAGTCATTCTACTTTCATGTTTTTATTACAAAACAAACACCATATATAATTCATGATATACAAATCAATTAGAATAGTCCAGCTAAGATGGTTTTATATGTATACATGTTTCCCTGAGCTTCTGCATGTGGAAGTGTGTGTGTCCATGTGAAAGGTATATTTCACACTGCTTTCTGCCTCTTTTCTTTGTAACAGGGTCCCTCACTGAATGCGGAAGGGCACCTCGCACTGTTCAGGAGTAAAAGCTAAACCACATGCAACAGTGTGGACCATTGTGACTAAAGGTTCATTGTGAGACTTGAGCAAGATAACTACAGAAGCCGTGTAAGCTGATCAACTGCAGAAAAGGAGAGTAATAAAACTAGTTCACAAACTAGTTTTATGCCACTCTAAAGCTTCTACTTTTATATAAATGGCTTTTGTCATAGGTAAACCAATAAAACACAAATTATTAAATATAGCTCCTGGTATAAAAAGCATTTTGAAGTGCAAAAAAAAGTTGAAATTGCCATGTACTATTGCAAAGTAAAAGCAACTAATTAAATGAGAAACTATTAGAAAATGGCTAAGGGACAGTGCATTTATGCATTTTTTGCTTCTTTTAGATAGTGTAAAATATATCATTTGATTTAATACAAAAATTAGCAATTCCTCTCTTGAGGTTTCACTTGAGGAAGTAAATAGGCAAAGGGAATTTAGCTAGCAGCAATGACTAAAATCAACAAATTACTTCCGGGTAAGGTTCAGCATGCAGTCAAATATCTACCATTAGTACCTAGACAGATACTGCAAAGTGCATGTTCACTCTTTACCTGGCATAAAACATGATGCAATATTTTCCAAGGCAAAGAATTTAATGTTACTTCAGTGTACTCTATGCAAAATTACATGAGTCTTCGGGGTTTATATGTCTAGCCTCCTCTGAAGACAACTACTCACGATGTGTTGTTTGTTTTGTAAATAATGCCACAAAAATATACTAGAAAAAAGGCTAGAAAATTCTGGGAATGTGTCTTTTCTCACAGGAGACCAAATGAGCTAAGGAGAACAACGAAGTTCCAGAAAATACTTAAAAGCAGATCCAGGATTAGGGAAGAGGTGGAGAATACTTGCTCTTATAAAAGACTGCGATCTGATTGGCATCACCCAATGGCAGTTAGTAACCAAACCTCCAGATCTTAGAATATAGAGTTTAAAGCAAACATAAGATAGACATTTTGTCTTAATTTCCAAAATGTTATCATGATGGTAATACAAAGAAATAATTCCATTTGGAAAAAAAAATGATCAGAGGCAGATACATTCACTGGAGCTATGAGGACTGAATTACAGCCAACGGACTTTGAATGACCCCAGTGACAATCCAGAGGCCTCAGAGACCCGATTAACTCGATAATAAAGTGGTAATGAGTCAGAAGACAGGCATCACCAGCTACTCTATGGAAGATAATGACACTAAAGTGGAAGACATACGAAGTTGGAGAAAAAAATAGAGATGGCAGTCAAGTGAGATAGTGGACAAAGAAATGATAAACTTTAGGTATTCACAAATATGCAAGTTAAAATGGGCTATTTTATGAGGCACTCTAAAATTAATGGTTATTGCCTTAGGATAATGTCAGTAGTTTTAAATTAAAGTTGGATCTGAACATAAATATTGTTATGTATGTGGAGTGGATAAGCTAATAAAAGTTTTATTGCTTTCTATTAGATTATAAAATCACTATTAATACCAAAAATGATGTGAAACTAATATGACAATATTTTTCTAGTCATTGCTGTTTAAGAAATATTCAGAATTGGTTTAAGATTTAGATCAGATGCTTGCAACCCATTCATTGAATAATTCATATATATATATATATAATTTCATATTTATTGACCTTAAATTGAACAAAACATGCCAATTTTGAATGAGGCATTAAGAAATATCAGAGATTGCCAGAACCATTGATAGTTCATATGTTATATAGTATTTCTAATTATTTAAACAACATCATGAGTATTTTGAAAGATTAAGTAAATTGTTCAAGAGAAAGGAGCTTTATCAGTTTATGATTATGTCCTAAGCAACCTTCCTGGGCCCTACATTGTACAGGTTCACCTTTGCTTCGAACTCCATTTTCCTTTCTATTATACAGCAGGCCATAGGAAATACGAGCCTGTAGGGAAAGGACGAGCTGGAGTGAGAAGTGTTGTCTGTATTTACTGGAATATTATTCATTATCAGCTCACAGAAATAGAACTGTCTTATCATAATAATATACTCCAGAAAAAGTTTTATGCAAAAATTAAATGCCTTGACTTTTCAAAACCTAAGCCCATGTCCTAAGGGAGACAAACAGTTTCATTTTTACTAACCTTAGTTAATAAGTAGGATTTTATGCATTGTTGGCACTACATGTAATTGCTATATATAATTATAATATGTCCAACAATGCCTTCTTGTAGGTCACTGTGGTTATTACTATGGATCTAGATAATTAAAAGGGAATGAAAAATGGTTATAGCCCCAGAAGGGCAACTGTCGGTCTCTGACTGAGTCTATGAAATGCTGGAATTGGAAGTGCTTTACGCATCATCTGTGACCAATGTCAAAGCCCTTCCATAATTTTTAGCTATAAGTTAACCAGAGAGAGAGAGAGAGAGAGAGAGAGAGAGAGAGAGAGAAACACTTTCTGAGAGATGACAGCCACTTAACAAACCCAAAGTGACTGAAAAAACTTGAAGTTAATTGCTAACACAAGGAAGAGTACTAAAAACATGAAAACTAAAATTCTAATCTAATTAGATGATGTATTTGCTCATGGAACATACCCAGAAAGTAAATAGCTCATTAAAATTAATGTTTGCATTTATTGTGTACTCATGTATATCTTCCTTCTTAAAAGTTACTGGTATAAATGTTACTACTGTCCCGCTAGATAATAGGGTCTACCTAATACCTTAGCACCTGGCATCAAATCTTAAAGCCAGTAGGCCATGTCTCTAGAGTTATCCTTCTAGGAATATATCTCTTTACCTTAACTTTAGGAACTATAGGCGCTTTCTTCCTGTAATTCAAGTTTGAAATGCATGCTTCATTCTGATACACTGCTGATTTTGGAGAGAAATAAACATATACAGTATGTGCTTATGGTATATTTTTGAGATAATAATTACTATAGTTATTTGAGGGACTTTAACTTCTACATTCTGAGTATGACTTGCTATCTTCTGAGAACATGTAACTGAAAAGAAAACACTAAAGAAAGGTTGACTTTCTATTGTTTCATGGTTTGAAAAGTATTTCTACAAAGGCCAGGATTTTTTTCTTTTTCTTTTCTTTTTTCTTTTCTTTGTCTTTCACAGGAAATGTCAGGTACCATATTTCTGGATACAGTGTCAGGACACTGCCTGGAATAGCACTGACAGGCACCCAGCTGCTCCCCAACCCATGTGCAGCTTTCCAGCATTTTCTGAATACAAGAGAAAGTGTGGATGTTAAGATTGCTAAGGTCTAGTAGAAGACTCCTTTGACTTTCAAGATCTTAACATGAGTTTTCCAACTTCCTTGTTTTGCATTATATGACGCTTCTAGGATATTGCGAACATGCCTCGACCTCCAGGATGCTCTGAAGTCAGCTTTTCTCTTCCTTCTCTGTACACTGCAGGATCTCTTCTACATGCTGTCTTGTCATAAACGCCCTGGCCCATCTTTAATCCTGAAGCTATCCTCAACTGAATTCTGCTACATTTTATGTTCTCCTATAGAACCTTTGACCACCAGATATATGTTATCATCAATGGATTTTACACTTGGCCTGCTGTGATCTCAAGTAAATGCCAGCTGCCTGCAACTGAATTCCTTCAGGTAATTAACTGCACAGGGTAGTTGGGATCTCTTCCATTTTACGGAATGAATATGTGGATATAAATATCATGAAGTATTTCTTGCATTGAAAGTCATTTTAAACAGACTAACTCATTTAATTTTTTAAAAGTATAGGAAATCTAGAAAGTAAAACTAGATAAAGGCTGAGTGATGCTACAAACAGCTGACTCAGGAATCTGGGTATCTATCATGAATCGGAGCCTCTACTATGTACTTGGACTCCAGCTACAAGAGAGCAAGCAGACCACTAACACAGTCGAACCACACAGCAGACCCAGGAAACAATGTCCTAATGGGCTCACAAAGGGGACACTGGGGTGTGCACATCAAACAGCACTTCTAGGTTAAAGCTAAAGTCTCTGTCTTTTTATGAAATACATTGAAATGTCTGACTCACAGGCATAAGACAAGGCATGGAAGAAAGAAAATATGGAGAGAGCTGGCGTGGTAGCACACAATGAAGAGTACTCGTTGCACAATTATGAGAAGCAGAGTTCAGATGCCAGCAGCTACAAAACAAGCCAGGTATCCAAAATGCCTAAAACTCCAGATCCAAGGGACCCAATCAATGCCCTCTTCTAGCCTCTGTATATACACTAACCCCACTCACCTATGTGTGCATATGCTCATAAAAACACATAGACACAACATACACATAAGTAAATAAAATAGCATTTGAAATGTATTTTTTTTAAACAACCACAAAGAAAGCACTGACAGCGAGTGGAGATGAGGGGCAAAGTAGCAGTTACATTTTGTTAGAACTGCCTCTGGGGAGCAGGTGGCATTTGAGTAACAGTAGGAATGAAGCAGAAGTGTAAAACTTGGAATCCTGACACTGCCCATCAAGTGAAAGGCTCATGTGGTGATGCAGTAATGAGTGTCCGCAGAACAGAAATGACGGCCATGTGTGGGCCAAGGAAGGGAAGAGAGCATGTGTCCAAAAAGAAGGCATGGTCTTCATCTTGAGCCTGACCAGTGAAGCATGTACTTAAAGTAGGAACTCGTATGATCCAATTTATGTTCTCTAACACCCATTAAATTCCTGTGAAATAGATGCAATATGGGAGAGCTGATATTGCAGAGTATGGTGGGAAAAATTATTAGCCTTTTGCACAGTGTGAGTGATGACTACTACTAGTACTAGAGATAGAAAGAAAAAATGTAAATGAGTTCTAAACCAAAGAACTATTAAAATTACTGGGAGACTCCCCCTACAGGGGATCCAAGTACCAAACAAGCATTCCACCTCTGGGCTATAACCTCATCCCTGACAGGGAGGTTTAATAGTAGAATTTGTAGGGTGAGACTTTGAGGAATCAAAATTACTTGTGGGACTTTAGTTGATACCTATTTATACACAGTGGTTCTTTTATGAAGATGAAGATTAGAAGTCCAGGCTTTCTGAGGTAACACAAGCTTCTTCTCTGGACATGATAACTGGAGAATCATAAAATGTTCAAACTTAAGGGAAAATGTCAAGGTATTACCACTTGAATTGAGAGCCAGAGAATAGAAGATGCTACCTGAGAAATGTACTTAGTAAAAAGATGAAGCTAAGAGTTGGTCTTAAGAGGTAGTCCTTTAACCAGACATCTGGCTCAAGAGAAGCAGTTCACTGGAAAAGCTAAGAGGGCGGAGAACTGGAGTCAAGAGGAAATCCAGAACACACTAAGAGCAGCTAGGGTCTCAGGAAGAAACACATGAGTGACCAACTGTCTAAGCAGTACCGGACAAATGAAGAAAATGAGAAGCTACATATGAACAGTCACTGGTAAGTTATAATAAAATCACCAGTGATGCTGATAAAAGGAGTTTCAGAGGAGGGAGGTGGGAGGGTTAGTCTTGGTTGTCAACTTCTTGGGATTTTTTAGTTACCGTGGAAACAACTGTCTAGTTGTGTCTTGGGGGATTATCTAGATTCAGTAAACTGAACTGGAAAGATCCAGTGAATACAGGAGATAAAATTCCAAGAGTTAGGATCTCAGACTGAATAAAGGGAGGAAGGCAGCTGAGCACCGGCATTCAGCACTCTTTGCTCCCTGACTGCCGATGCGTGTGACCAGCCCCTCAGCCTCCTGCCACTGCGCCTGCCCATCATGATGGGTTTTGCCCGCAAACAGGAGCCAAATTTTCCACATTCTTTTCATAAGTTGTTTAAGTAGAGGTTGCCCTTCTTTGTCACGACAGCACAGCGGGGAACCAGTGCAGATAGGCTCTGCAGTGTGGGCTCAATGGCAAGAACAAATGGGATTGCGGTGAGTCTGTATTTCCCCACATTTCTGTAAGAAAGCGGGGCACTGGGACAGAACATGGCAGGAATCGAGTTCTCTAGACCAAAGGGGAGGTTTTAACTGATGTGCATTATTGAGGGGCATTGTTTAGTGGGCACCATTCAAACCTCTGTGAAAGTAGTAGAAATACCTAAACCAGAGCTTAGAAGTACTTTTAATTAGTCTAATTTAAAACTCTCTGGTTCTTTGACCTATGAAATTGCACTATATAAAAATGTAAATTACTATGACATTAAGAATTTTTAAATTATCTGGATTTTAATATATGTTTTTATTGTGACCTTGTTAAAAAGCAGTAAAAATATGTTTTGATATATCTGTTTTTCCTAGAACAAAATACATAATTAGCATTTTTCTGCACTTACTCACAATCTAATTAATCATTTTAATATTCAACTATAAAGCAATTATCCTAGGTCATGATTCTCAAGACGAAAAAACAGGATTTTACCCTGAATCATAAGTTATATGGTTTTATATTACTGGAAAATTGTGTGCATTAATGTAAAAATGGAGATTTTTTTTCTTTAAATTTTTTCTGAAACAATGTGTGGATTTATTTATTGCTTTCATCTTAAACTACGTCTGAATCAAATCCTGTGATTTTTATGATGTCTGAGTAGCGTGTGTGTGTGTGTGTGTGTGTGTGTGTGTGTGTGTGTGTGTGTACGTGTGGAGAGAGAGAGAGAGAGAGAGAGAGAGAGAGAGATCTGTTTATCTGCGTCTACTAAAAACAGAGAGAAGATAACTCCTCACTGAACTACGACCAGAAACAGTGTATGTAAAGGAGGTGAATCTTTTCATTAGTGCTCAGTATCATTTGTATTTCTGCCTTTTACAGTATTAATGGCCATACTACTAGTTATATTTCAAAGTTAAGAAACCTATAAACTATAACTTAAAAACATTTCCCATTGATATTAATTGACAAACAAAAGCAAAATTAACGCTTGATCAATGAGACAAATGTTCTTGCCTAAGGAAGCATACAATAAATCAATAAATATTTTACTGCAATATTGAACCTGGAGCCTCATGTGGGTTAGTCAACTGTTCTAAAACATAGCTGCATCCCTAATCATTAAAAAGTGTTTTAATTATTTACTTTACGTTAAGTGTGTGTGATGCACGCAAACACACACACACACACACACACACACACACACACACACACACACACACACAGGTGTAAGTTTACTCATTTATGTGCCACCACACTCTATTTTATTCTTTGAGAAAAGGTCTTTCACTGAAATGGGAACTAGGCTGGTGGTCAGCAAGTTGCAGCACACTTCCTGTCCCTGTATCCTACAGTCCTTCGATAACCGGAGCTGGTCACAACCACATTTGTACATGGATGCTGAGAATTTGAGCTCAGGTACACATACATTCACCACAAATACTCTTAACCACAGTTTTATCACACCTTTTTAAACTTTGTAACTTTTAATTTATTTGTTCATTTACTTATTGTGCATGTGTTTTGTGTGTGTGTGTGTGTGTGTGTGTGTGTGTGTGTGTGTGCATCTTTGTGTGCAGATACACTTGTGGAGACTAAAGGATGATGTGGAGGCTCAAGGGGGATCCCTCAGAGCTGGAGTTAGATGTGTTCCCGGGGTGCCAGCTTCTTAAGTGTGCCCTGGGGTCTGAATTCTGGTTCTCAGAATAGTGCAGGCAGCATTCTTGAGCACTGATCCATCACTCCAGGTCCCTCATACCTGGTGAAACTAGAGAAACACTAAATATTACTTTGAAATTATATTTATGGTTAGTTGATGGCTGTGAGTTACAACAGGATAAACAGGAAGAGTTGGTGGAATAAACACATGGGAACCACACCAACACAAAGCAAGGAAGAAATGGTGGTACAAGGAGCAGAAATGAACAGACTGCCAATAAAGCAGACAACCCAATGGGTTGTCCCAAAGCAGCAACTTGATTTAAGTCATCCTTAGATTAATAACCATTCATTCTACTGGTTCACCTTTCCACTGCCTAAGCCATAAAGACAGAGCCTTCTCTCCTAATAAAATTGCTAGCAAAGATAATGAAATCTCTCCCTGGGCTATGCTAGTGGTTATGGGGCAGCTGGCTTTGTAGACGCTAGAAATAACGTAACCTGATATCTGGATTCTTGTTTTTGACAAAGCAACCATTTCCCTCTTTATCTTCTTTCATTGAATACAGGCTTTCCCTTTAACTTCTACTTCACTTCTTAACTGACCAACTCCTTCTCTCTATAAAGAATGTCAGCAGTGCGGGCTATATCTAATCACTTGAGCTCAGTAGTCATGCCCAGCTGCTACCACCGAGCCAATGGAGGGGACTATGAAGAATCAACTAATTCATTACCAAATGTCTTTGTGAGCCAAGGATTTTTATTGTGACGTAATTAACTATTAATTTATGAGATGAAATATGAGTATGTGAAACAGAATTGCTATCAATGGAAACTAAATTAACATGAAAAGATGGGAAAATCATCCTCTGAAAGAGCCTGGAATTCTCACTTTAGATTAAAGAAACACAAGTTAAAACTGGATGCTAATAGCCTTACTATTGCCAAAGCTATTGGTTTTTCTCCACAAACCTATGGCTGTCCCATGTCTAATGACAACACTTACACAGTTCATTGGAAAAGGAAAGGTATAGCTTATGGAGCCTTCACAACTGTGGACTGCTGTTCATGACACTGGATGGGACCCTGCATACCACCAAAGGGCAACAGTAAATGCCAACCCAGCCATAAGCCCTCAATCAAAACCTGTGAGCTACCTGGTACAATGGGGCACAAACTTGTGGGGGTAACCAACTGGTATCTGATTTGAATTAATTACCATTCCAGGAGAAGGAACCCACAGCTGACACTGCTGGGTAGCCAAAATCCTGGGACTAGATACAACAAGGACCAATGGGGAAAGTCAGATACTACTGTTCTGTTAAAGGAACTTTAGAAAGATTCACTCCAAATTATATTTTACAGTATTCATAGATCAGTCCCTTGCTCTCCAATCATCAGAGAAATGTCCTCTTAAAGCAGATGAGAACAAATACAGAAACCCATAAGCCAACCATGTACAGAGAGTAAGAGATCTTAGAACACTCAGTCCTGAACTGGATGCATACATCAAATTCCTCTGCCTCAGGCCTCAAGAAGCCAATGGAAGAAGAGGCAGAAAGAGTGTAAGAGCTAGGAGGGATTGAGACACCAAGAGTAAGCACGCTTTCTGAACAGAGAAGGACTAACGCACATGTGAACTCACACAGACTGTGGCAGCATGCAGTCTGCATGAGTCTGCACTGCATGAGGTGCTAGAACTGAAAGTGGAAACACCCTCATTCTTGACCCAGAAGCACTCTTCAATTGCAAACCTCTTACAAATGAAAATTCAGGTTCTCCAAAGGAGTCTCACTGGAGAAACAAGCCACTCTTAAGGGTGGGCTCAATGCCCAGCATAGTGAACAAAAACATTCAACTACACCTTTGCAGAGTCATGTCTCATAATGCTGAATCAGAGCTTTCTTTTCTTTTCTTTCCTTTACTTTTTTCTTTTCTTTTCTCTTCTTTACTTTTCTTTTCTTTTCTCTTCTTTTCTCTGTTTCTTTCATTTTTTCTTTCATTTTTTTCACTTAAAGGCTCTTTGTGAATATATCTTCAGTTTTCTGTCTTTTAGAGATTCCTGTGTGTGAAAACACACGTGTCTTCGTGCCTATATGTGCTTTTCCTTTGGCTGTTTTTCTTCTGTATGAGTTTTCCTATTCCAACTTGCTTTTGTTTTATTTTATTTTATTTTATTATTGTTCCTTTAGATGTCTGTTTCCCAATGAGAAACAGAAAAGTTATGGATCTGGTTGGGAGGTGAGGTGGGAAGAAACTGAGAGGACTAAGTAAAGGAGAAACCATAATCAGAATATATTATATGAAAAAAATCTATTTTCAATAAAAGAAAAAAGAGAATTCAATACATATATTGTCTTCGGAACACAGACTATTAGACACTTGTTCAAACAGGAGCATTTCTTCCTAGAGAGTGGTTGTGTATTATAATTCTCTGTTTATTATCAAATCAACTCTGCCTGTTCTTGCCATTGCATGGGCTGAGTAGAGTGTACTGTGGAAAATTCTTAAAATGCAATTCTAAAATAACTAGGTCTCTTTTTATACCAAGTCAAATTATACCCACCGATGAAGTATAGTAAAATAAGTGAAAATAAAGTAATTTTATATTTTAAAATAAAATTGTGGATAATGCACTATTGTTTAATATAAGAAACAGGATACAGAATCATACCTAGCTAAAAGACATTTAACTAAAGTTATAACATTACTTTCAAAGATAAACATATGCACACAGAGAGACACACACAGACACAAGAAGACACACAAACACACACACACACACACACACACAGCTGTATGCCCAATTTAATTAGAGCTATAAAGGATGAATGCATCATTTTTATGATTCTCTTCAAATGTTACTTATGGGTTTTGATCATGTCATTAAATTAATATCTATTATGCTATAAATACATAAAACATCATATATAACATTCTTGGTTTTAAAATAATGCATTAGTATTCACACATATATGCATATATACAGATAACTATTCATATATACATATGTATGTATATACCATAATATACCCCACATATTTATATATATGCATATGTACCATATGTATGTATATATGTGTGTTACCTATGTGATATGTATATAGATATGTATATATCACAATATCATCAAAAGCAACAGACATTTCAAATGAAAAAGAACTACAGAAGAAATAGATGAAATTATAGTACAAGATATGATTCTTGCTAAAGAAGTTTATGAATAATGACAGACCTTTTTCCTGTATATGATACTACCCAAATCATATTCTTGAGGAAAACTTACATATACTTTAGGTTATATATAAAAATGGAAGATTGTGATGTTATTCATCTAAGCTATAATTGATATCTATAATTATCGATAAAAACTATTTACTGGTTTAAGTTTTCCAAAAAGTTTTGTTTTATATGTACAAATTACTAACAGCAATACTCCTTCTCATGAATAAAAAAAACTTACCAACACTATCAATGGCAAAAGACAGAAGAGCAATACATTTTATATATGTATAGATATAAATGTTCAGATTCATAAAGCAATTATATTTTAATAAGTGTGACATGATAAGTTTCTACTTTAAATCAATGTGCCTACAGTTCATGAAATTATGACTTAAAACAAATTAAAAATTGCATTACTCAAAAAGTACATTGCTAGAATCAAGAAAATAATTAAAATCTATAGATTCTCAAATCTCAGGTTTAAAATAGTTCTGGGAAACGCTCTAAATCCATGTGTGTCCTTGTAAATTGGAACTCTTAGCTCAACAGTAATAACTACAGTAAGTGCACTTAGTCGACACTGCCACCAAGTGCCTAAACCAATTAACTTGCACTATTCCGGTAGATTCTTTCTTTGCTTTGAGTAACTAAAGTAGCTCTCCGCACACGGGGTGAGAGAAAATCTCATAAGTTAAGAATAATTAAAATAGCACTACAGTTTAGACAGAAGAGCAAGGTCTCAAAGACATTAATAAAACTTTCAGAGTCCTACCAGCTCACTGGGAGTTCATGAAGTCTGAAAATGTTGTTTAGCCTGTAGTCAAATTTTGCAGTCGGAAGGCTCTCTGTACATGCAGTCAAGTTTGGATCAGGTTGCATATCTACAGGAAATTCTGAGTCCTGTGGAGGAGGACATGGGAACACAGCTCTGTTAGATATCCATGCCACTTACACAGTGATATTGTCTTACCTAACACTCGGTTCTAAGGAAGGTACCATTCCAGATGACGTTTACTTTCAATTCTTCATACCCCACTACAACTTTGGGAAAATATGCAAGAAAGACAAAACTAAAAATAAGGTATTTATTTGTTTTCATAGCTGAATTTAACTCTAAATTGCATACACATTAAAAATTAATTGAGTGCCTTCCCTTGATGGATAAGGTGAAGTACAATTTAATGTCTTATATGATTTCTCAATTGTCATTTTTTGATAATCATTCAACCTTGACAACAATTTCATTCCAGCAGTCAAAGCCCAAGGATTCATGTAGTACAATGACGCTGGCTAACAGGCTAATTATGGTTTTCTTACTTACATTTCAGAAAATTGGGTTAAAGTTATTTGCCAATAGTAAAATATTTCTGTTAGAGTTCTTCAGGCCACAAGCATTACCATTCACACCTCCATTTGTTAGTTAACCTTCTCCCCATCAGGCAAACACTTTAAGACAGGAATGTTCCCTCAGTGAACACATGGTAAAGATCAGTATTCAAAATCCTTAGTGGCTTATATATTAACTCTTTAAAACCATATACACACACAGGGAAATAATTCTACAGTATTTACTTCCTAAAATTGTCATTAGAAATGGAGCCATATATTCATTTTTATACTCAGTTATTTATTCAAATCATATTTCTAAAAGGCACACTCTTTCAAATAATATTCTTGGCATGGTCAACCTATCAATGAACAAAGCCAGTGAAAATTCATGCTCTCACAGATGTTGCATTCTAATGGATTCTTTATATCATGAGAAATATTAATTAACTTTTTAGGTGGGATTGTTTTCTGAATAAGAAAGTAACATGTATTATTACAGAATGTATAAAATTTCACACACTTCATAATACAACACAAAAATTCTAATCTCACATCAAGATATAGTTACTATTCATATTTTGGGAGAGCTATTTAATTATATCACTTTAGTTTCTGTAAAGTTGGGATCATGGTTTCTTTTCT
Organism: Rattus norvegicus; assembly: GCF_021556685.1. Lineage (NCBI taxonomy): Eukaryota > Metazoa > Chordata > Mammalia > Rodentia > Muridae > Rattus > Rattus norvegicus. The sequence goes on along the minus strand of NC_141542.1, from coordinate 86,658,078 downwards.
TTTTGAAAATGATTGTATTATTATTTCTATTGTTATTGAAAAAATATGCAATATATATTGAACATGTTTTCCCCTCCTCGATTTCTACAGTATTCTCACCATCTCCCTACCCACCTGAGTTTATGTCCTCTGACTCCCTCAAATAAGAAAACAAACAAGAAGTGTGCACATACGCAAACACAAAACCACAAAAAAAATCAAAATGAATGGAAAGACCAATAAGATAGAAAATGTGAACTAAAAGGCAAAATGGGACAGAAAGTCCACAAAGATACCACTGAGTTCTTTTTGTGCTGGGCACATACTCCCGGACATGGGAACTCTCCTAAATCAGTTACATACCCAATGAGACTTCACTCAAAACAAATCCCCTTTCCAGCTGGCATCTACTGTGGAGAGTTTCTTGGCTAGCAGTGGGTTTCCGTGTCCAATTCCTCCTCTCAGGACTGGGCCCCACCTGGCTTGAACTTGTGTAGATCTTGGGCATGATACCACAGTCTTAGTGGTAGCATGTACCATTGTCTATGGAAATCACAGTTTACTTGGAGTCATTCATCACCTCTAGGTCTTACAATCTTTCTGCCTCCTTTTCTGCATAGATCCTTGAGGCGAGAGGGAAGGTTTTTGGTTTTTATTTTTTAATTTTTTTATTAGATATATTTCTTTACTTACATTTCAAATGGTGTTCCCTTTCCCGGTTTCCTGTCCAATAGCCCACATCCCCACCCCCTCCCCCATACAGGTGTCCCCCGAATCGACCTCTCTTACTTCCCCCACCCCGACATTTCCCTGCACTGGGGGTCCAACCTTGGCAGGACCAAGGGTTTCAAGAGGGAAGATTTTAGAGAAGAAATTACCTTTAGGACTGTGTGCTCCAAAGCCTCTTTCTCTAAACATTATTCTTTTACAGATTTGTGTTAATTCCAATATATTGCAAGAAGCTTCTTTGATGATTTTGTGAAAGCACTGATCCATGGACATGGAAATGTAACATGAAGGGTCATTTTATTGCTACATTATTTCAGAAGACTAATATTACATTTTCTCCATGACCATGTATATTCTATCTAATTTCAGGTGCTGGACCACTTGAGCAACATCGAGTATAGGGTCCATCTCATGGAATAGGATTTAAATCCAATTATTTTTAAAATGTGGTTGGTTACGCTCAGGACACTTGCACCTCTATTGTACCAGTATATCTTGCAGGCAGGTCACTGTAATAGGCTGGGGCCCCTTTGGCCAATGACCAAACATGATGTAACTTATTCCAGACATTGAAAGTTTCATTTGGTGGCATAAGATGTTTAGTTGAAACATTGTCTTGCTTTGTATTTGGTGACTCCATTTAGATTCATTTCATAATTGTATGGTTTAGGTAACATTTAAATAATAAGTATCCATATGGTTTTTCAAATGGCCTTTGCTGTTAGTTGTCCTCAATTTTTCTTCCTTTGCCCCTCCCATTTTTCCTCCCTGTTCAATCCTCCTATTCCAGTTTTGTCTTTTGTTTCTCCATAGATGGTTATATTCTTTCCCTCTTCCTTTATAGAGCCTTTCCTCTGGCTAGTATGTTACTTAGTCCCTAAACTCTGTGTTTATTGAGATTTTGATACAGGTACAGAAAGCTAAAAGTTAACGACCACATTTAAGAGAAAACGTGCAGTATTTATATTTGGGGGTCTGGGTCTTTAGTTTGATTCTACTAATCAACATTTCTCTTTTAATGCAAATATAATTCTATTTTTACTACTATAACTTTGTAGTATTACTTGAAATCTGGACTGGTACTATCTCTAACATTTGTATTATTCCGGATTGCTTAGGCTATCCTGGCCCTTTTGTGTTTCTATATTCAGTTTAAAAATGTATTTTTATAAGTTTCTGTGAAGCATTGTGCTGTAATTTTGGTGAGGATTGAATTAAATCTATAGATCACTTTTGGTACAGTGGCCATTTTCAAATATTATTTATTCTAACTAGCCATGAACATATGAAAATCTTCCTATCTTCTGGTGTCTTCTTTTATATATGAAACCATATCATTCCTTTCCTATTTCTATCCCTTTGATCTTATTCAGCTGACTTGCTGTAGTTAAAACTCCATACTGTATTGACTAGATAGAGAGAATGAATACCCTTTGTCTTGTTCCTCATTTTAGTGAAAATGCTTTGTGTTTCTCCCTGTATAGGTTATGTAGGCAGTAAGACTGATGTAAATTGCTTTAATTATGTTGAGGTATGCCCTTTTATGTGGGGATTTCTATTACAAAGGAATGCTGGCTTTTGTCAAAGGCCTTTTCTGTATCTAATGAGATGATCGTGTAGTTTTGTTTCACATCTGCTTATTTGGTGGACTAAGGTTATAAATTTATGTACGTTGTACCATCCTGCATCTCTGTGATGAACCAGCATAATATTGGTATTATTTGGTTTCGTTTGTAAGTATTTTATAACAATTATTGCATTTGTGGTCATAAAGAATGCTGGTTTATAATTTTCATTTCTGGGTAATCTTTTTTGTGTGGTTTTATTATTTATAAAAAGAGTTTAAAATGTTTCTCTAACTTATATTTTCAAAAGAATTTCAGGAGTATTGATATTTTTTCTTTGAAGGTTTGGTAGAATCTGTATGACCCTATTTTAAGGAGAGACGATTATACTTTTAACTACTGCTTCTATTTCATTAGGGGTTATGTGACTGTTTAAATGGCTTGTTCGGTCTTTATTTCACTTTGTTTTATTTAGTCTTCTTACATACGATAAAAACTGACCTCAGCCTCCCATTCCTCACCTTCCCCCAGTAACCCTTTCACTTCCCCTCTCCTCCAGATCCAAGAGAAAAATCAGGGACTCTAGTAATACTAACCCAACACAGCATAACAAGATGCAAACAGACTAGGCATAAACCCTCATTATGTGCTGTGGGAAGCATCTCTGATTGACAGTTGGGCCAGGCTCCATTAACGCGTATAGTCAATTCTTCTCAATTCTGTTTGATTCTATCCTAGGACTTGGAGCCATCCCAGGTGCAGATCCTGAAGTAATGTTGGGCATGAGCACCCATTCTGGGTATGAGTTAAGCTATTAACATGAGATTTCTCCAATATTTTCAATGGAGACACTTAATGCTATGAACTTGCATTTTATAACTACCTTCACTGTATCCTATAGGCTTGTGTTTTCATTTTTATTCCATTCCAAAATCATTTTAATTTCCCTTTTTATTACTGTCTTGCCACATTCTCATTCAGTAGTGAATTGTTCTGTTTCTGTGGGTTTTTATACTTTTTGATGTTTCTGTTATTGGTAATATTCATCTTTAATACATGGTGATCAGACAGAATGCAAAGTGTTATTTCGATTTTCTTATATCTGTTGAATTGGTTTACATTTTAGTACATGCTCAATTTTGGAGAAGTTTCCATGAGCTGCTGCTGAGAAAAAAGTATATCCTTTTGTGTTTGTGTGAAATATCAGCAGGCCCCTGCTAGGTTCATTTGACTTATAACATTATTTGACTCCAGCATTTCTCTGTTTAGTTTTTGTCTTTATGACCTGGCTATTGAGAGTGGAATAGTAAAGTTTCTTTACATGTGACACTATCACAGTCACGTTTTCATGTGACACATCCATCAGTCTGTTTTATAAAAATTATCAATGTCATATTTTATATACTATTTTATTATTTTTGTCTCCTTTGTGGTATTCAATGCTCCTAACAGAGCTTCCTCTGTATAAAACACTACTGCATGGATTACTTTTCTTAAGGTACAAGCACATTTTCAGAAGAATAAATAATTCAAATAAAGCAAATATTGACAAAACATGATAGCTTTTCACAGATATCTCTTCAGAAATACGATATCAATTTATATTCCTACCCCTCATATAGTACTGAGTTAACAATGCAAATTCTCTCTCTCTCTCTCTCTCTCTCTCTCTCTCTCTCTCTCTCTCAGTGCTATGATAACAATGCAAATACACACACACACACACATGCACAGTACTGTGTCAACAATGGAAGTACACACACATGTACACATAAAACTCCATCCCTTAAAAATATCTCTATGCATCAATTTCATGAGCCTTGTTACTAGACTACACAAAGATAAGGAAATAGAGCATTTCAAAAACAATTACCAAGTCCTGTCACCTGTTTCTGAACTCAGATGAAAATAAGAATATGTAACAATGACAAAGAAGCTATTTGAAAGAAAACTATCAAGGTAAGACCTAGTTATAGTAATGCTGGATCAACATGCATCCACTCGCAGAGACAAAATACAAGGCTCAAGTTGACCAGCATTCCAGGAAATGTAAGCCAACAAATAGTAAGGCAGAATCAGGGAGGCCAATGTAACAATACATGAATAAAGAATGCATAGAGGACAGAGGAAGGAAGTAAAATTTTCACTACCCCTCCAAGCTCTCTAGCCATCACCAATTCTTTTTACTGAAAAGGTACAACTGCAAGGCAAGCAGGGCGTTCAGAAATAAGCTTCAGTAGCCAGTAGCTAGTGCCTCTCAACTCTCTGACTTGAAATTGTCTCACAGCTTGAATCAAACAATCCCTGGACCAGCCCAGACTAAATGAGTAACAATTGCTGAGGGGGAAGCTCCCTGTATGAAGTAAAACTCAGGCCTGAAACCCAGGCCTCTCCATCACTATTCAGCAACAGTGTGACTTGAACTGTATGGTTAGGCAAGCTGTTTATTACCATGGTTTGTTTTGGTTTGGTTGTTTTTTTCAATTAATTAATGAACTGGAAACTTTAAGACTTCTTTGGAAAGACAGTTGTGTTGGATGGTGTTTGCTGGGGCAAACATGTGAAGGAACGTTTCATTAAAGTAGACACAGGTATGAAAGGCTAAGGCGGTCTCATGAAGAACGTTTTGCTGAAGCAGACACAGGAGAGAGGATGTTCTGCTAAAGCAAGAAAATGAAAGGACAAATTCTTCACTAATGACGTGTGTGTATTGGTCCACCTTACATTGTGTAGTTGAGCTCCATTTGTCGGCACTCCATTGAGAAACACCAAAAAAGCAAAACAAAACAGAACAACAACAAACTTTCTGGTGGTGTGCTGTTTCTTCTTCAGCCTTGGGTGTCTTGGCACAGTGATGTCAGCTGAGACAGATGCACATGCTGAGGCAAGACCCATGGAGGACAGGAGATGTTTGGAGGGCATAAATTGGCCTCACCAGACAGTAATGGAGGCTGAGCTAGGCTTGCTTATAGAGACACCTGTGCAATGCTTGTGCTTGTGGGTCTCTCGTCTTCACTGATGTTCGCTGCTCTGAGAGAGGCACAGCCAGCCGAGAACTCCTGGCATCCCTGTGGTCCCTCCTGCTTACTCATGCAGAGGTTGAGCCCTGGCTGTCTCTGCTAGATAGTGCCACTGCTGCTGATTCTTGTCTGCTATCCTAACTCTACCAAACTGGGCTGCTGCTGTGTCCATTGAAGGGTGTGCATGTGGATTGAGTTGCCACTGTTAATCTGTGAGCTGAACCGCCAATTTCCAGACAATGACGTTGGGAGTTGCTCCAAAGAACTTTTCTAAACAGGTGCACTTCCCCCTATCTTTTCCTTCCCAGTGCCTCTAGTACAGGGGGTTAGTGTCATGTGTCAGCACTAAACCTCACAGATCTGGCCAGAGGAGCAACACTCAAGGTTAACTTCTAAACTCCACATCTGCATGCATATACATATATGCATACTGGCACATGCATGTGCACCTACACATACAAACAGAAAATATAATATTTAAAAACTAGTGGTGAAATGTGTAAAGAATATTAAGGTGAAGAGATAAGTAATAAGAACTGAAAGCATATATTTCTCATTAATTCATATATCATAATTATGTTAATAGATTGATGTAATTTTCTTAATGATGCTTATGACTATGTTGATAGGACAAAGATGGATGGGTGGATACATAGATGGGTGGGTAGGTAGATAAAACTAAAAAGGAATGATGAAGAATTATTACTATCGATGACTACATCTGATAAATAATAAAATTAAACTATATATGCCATGAGAAAACTGAAGATACAATATAAAGAAATTCTCTTCACTCTTGTATCAAGATAAAATACCTAGTGAAACAGTAATGTAAAATATTTTTAAACTACATATTGTTCATAGATATAAAAAATAAATTTTATTAAGTTGAATACTTTGTGGACTCAGAGTCTATCAAATGGCTTTGTCATACATCTCATGAAAACTGACATAAATATTTAATTCAATTCAAACCAAATTTTTAATGTGAATTTTGGGCTTCTCTCTTATAAGTGTTGTGTTTAACAATCAATCATGTTGGGAAAGTGGTAGATCATTGGTCATTTACATAAATTTTTAAAATTTCAACATTAAAAGATTAATGTTTTAAGGTATAATTTATTAAAAATGAACTAAATTGAAATAAATTTTAATGAGACATTTCTTTTATTAATCTGCCCAGTAGGAAGATATTTACCAGAGATGAGAAGTATTCCTGAGGTTCCTGTGCCCTCATTATTTCCTTCATCACTAAATTGGCCCATTACCTGCTGGCAAACCTCGCACCTCACTACCTCAGAATGACTGACAGCTGACATTATCAGAAAGACAGGCGTTAGCTAATTGATATTCACAGCAAAGTTTGAAAATTGCAGTGAGCCAGAAAAAGCCTTACTTATGTATTTGTTTGCTCTCTTGACCTTTATTTTTGTTTACATTCTTGGGTCTTTAGATGTTAGGAAAAGGCAGAACATTTTCAAAATGCTGTTTTCCCAAATGCAGCGTTTTTTATTCAGTGGTACTAAAATCCTAATCGTTCTTTACAGGTTTACTATATGTTACCTGAAACAAAGCGGCTTTAATATGTTTTAAAGCTATCACCAAGACAGTCCTTAAACTGATTCATATCAAAGTAGGCTGAGGCAAAAAAGGGGGGGGGGACAAAATAAAGTAGCCATTAACTATACTCGAAAACGCTACAGCTTTGTCAACTTTCAAAGTATATTTCTAGACTTAAGTGCCTATTTGTCCTATAAACTAGCAGAATAGAGATCCAAGATCTTTTTGATTTACAAACATAGTAATTATGTTGAATGTATCCTTAATATTTATAGCAATTTTCATAAAAGGAATTACTGCTTTAAGAAACACTTATGGCTACAACTGATCTCGAGGCTTACTCCTTGCCAACTAGTTTCCATAGTGCTAGATTGTGCTGTGCACGTTACTGGGGAGAAGAGGCACTAATGGTCTTCCCCGGCTACAAACCATATAAAGTACAATAGGAAGCTATCAAGCAGGCTGTATCCACTTGTACAATTGTAGTATGACTATTATAGGGATAACCAACTGTTCTCTGATTGGATTCGAGGGGAGAAAAGCCACATCTAGTATTGTAACCAACTGAAAAACCAGGGGTAGCCATGGGTCCTAGGGAATACTTAATTCAGGTGTTTAGGTGAGTTGACATAGCGTTAAGTTAGCTTCTAAATACATATGCTTTTATCCATAGACAACTTCACTTAGTCTTATCAGAATGTTATCTGTTTCTAGTGAACTGTGGTTAATGCAGACTTAGGACGGCACAAGTTCCTAAGAGTAAATGGAAGTGAGTACTCACCTCTAAGAAAGATATTTACACAACCCCCTCTAAGGCTGAGAGTACATTGCAGAAGAGCAGAAAGTTTGATAAACCAGAGATTTGAAGGAATGAAAGAATGTCATCTTTTGAGCAATTCACAGCTATTGTAACCATAAATTCTCAATGGCTGAGATAACTGTACTGGATCTGAACAAGAAGAACCAGGCACGTCTCCTTGATCCCCTCCTCTCTGCTGACCTACATACAACAGACAGATTCAGGGATGGGGAGGTAATTGCCTTTAACCCCACTGGCTAGTCCCTATCCATTGGTTACACTGGTAGGCCTGGATAAACTAAACAGGCAAAAAACAGAGCCTAGCGTCATAAATCTGGGGAAAGGACTGGCAGAGTGGAAGGGATAGGGCTGGCAAGTAAGATATTATTGAGTAGGGGAAAAATAATCAGAATGGATTTTATATATGTATGAAATTGTCAAAGAACTAAGAATTTATTAAAGATTTTTGGGGTACTTGTGAAGGCAACACCGAATTTAACTTCTAAAGTTAATTAAGTACATAAATAAGTGAATTTTTTAATGTAGTTGCTATGTTGAAAAGTATTTAGAAACTGACTTCTGTCTGTGGACGTCAGTGGTTGTCATGGAACTTTCCTCCGGTTAATGCCCTAGCATTACTCAGGAACCTTCTGTAGATTTTAAATTCTCAATCCTACCATCACCAGACCAAGGTGGGCTTCCACCAGTTCTTTTGCCTCCAGGCCATTGTGGTGCTCCCTAAAGTTTAAGGAGCTCTCTCCTCAGCAGCCCGGGATTCAAAATTCAGCACATCTGGCTAAAGAGACTTTTATAGGTCATATTGGTTAAGGTTATGGAGCATGTAAAAGGAACCTGGTGAAAGAAATAAATGTGGGCCATTTCATATCATAAATAATCTCTACAATATTAAAATGGTTGTATTAATAAAAATGTAATACCACTGGATTTGAATGAGTTCGCATGTCTTCCCATTTTAATATCACTGAAGTATCATCAAAATAATGTAATAAAATATTAGTTACTCAAGAATTAAATTAAAAGAAATCTTACTATTGTGGAGGAATAAGGGCACTTCAACTCTTATATACAACTTTATTGACAAAACTACCTTCATTTAAGATTGTGAACTAGTCATTAAATTGAGAATAAGTAGGAAAGACTCAAGCCTTCATGTGTGTATCTATAATTAGTATTAAAAATAATTGCGGAGACACCGCCGGAACCTGAAGGAAACAGACCAGATAAACAGTGCTCTGCACCCAAATCCCGTGAGAGGGAGAGCTAAACCTTCAGAGAGGCAGACAAGCCTGGGAAACCAGAAGAGACTGCACTCTGCATACACATCTCGGATGCCAGAGGAAAACACCAAAGGCCATCTGGAACCCTGGTGCACTGAAGCTCCCGGAAGGGGTGGCACAGGTCTTCCTGGTTGCTGCCTCCGCAGAGAGCCCGTGGGCAGCACCCCTCGAGCAAACTTGAGCCTTGGGACCACAGGTAAGACCAACTTGTCTGCTGCAAGAAAGCTGCCTGGTGAAATCGGGACACACAGAGGCAGAATTCCTCTAGGACCGGGCACGTCCTGTGTTTACCAGAAGTCCCACACCCGGGGATCCCGGCCCGCAGCAGCTCTCTGCTCCCAGACCCCGTGGGAAAGAGACCTCACCGCCTGGTCAGGTGGGCACTCCTGAGGCTGCAGAGCGGAAGAGACCACCAACACTGCCCACCCCTGCCCACATCCCTGGCCCAAGAGGAAACTGTATAAGGCCTCTGGGTTCCCGTGGGGGAGGGCCCAGGAGCAGCAGGACCACTGCGTCTGAGACACCTCCGGAACATGAAGGAAACAGACCGGATAAACAGTTCTCTGCACCCAAATCCCGTGGGAGGGAGAGCTAAACCCTCAGAAAGGCAGACACGCCTGGGAAACCAGAAGAGACTGCACTCTGCATACACATCTCGGACGCCAGAGGAAAACACCAAATGCCATCTGGAACCCTGGTGCACTGAAGCTCCCGGAAACGGCGGCACAGATCTTCCTGGTTGCTGCTGCCACAGAAAGCTCTTGGGCAGCACCCCTCGAGCAAACTTGAGCCTCGGGACCACCGGTAAGACCAACTTGTATGCTGCAAGTGACCTGCCTGGTGAACTCAAGACACAGGCCCACAGGAACAGCTGAAGACCTGTACAGAGGAAAAACTACACGCACGAAAGCAGAACACTCTGTCCCCATAACTGGCTGAAAGAAAACAGGAAAACAGGTCTACAGCACTCCTGACACACAGGCTTATAGGACAGTCTAGCCAGTGTCAGAAATAGCAGAACAAAGTAACACTAGAGATAATCTGATGGCGAGAGGCAAGCGCAGGAACCCAAGCAACAGAAACCAAGACTACATGGCATCATCGGAGCCCAATTCTCCCACCAAACCAAACATGGAATGTCCAAACACACAAGAAAAGCAAGATCTAGTTTCAAAATCATATTTGATCATGATGCTGGAGGACTTCAAGAAAGACGTGAAGAACTCCCTTAGAGAAACACAGGAAAACATTAATAAACAAGTAGAAGCCTACAGAGAGGAATCGCAAAAATGCCTGAAAGAATTCCAGGAAAACATAAATAAACAAGTAGAAGCCAATAGAGAGGAGACACAAAAATCCCTGAAAGAATATCAGGAAATCATAAATAAACAAGTAGAAGCCCATAGAGAGGAGTCACAAAAATCCCTGAAAAAATTCCAGGAAAACACAATCAAACAGTTGAAGGAATTAAAAATGGAAATAGAAGCAATCAAGAAAGAACACATGGAAACAACCCTGGATATAGAAAACCAAAAGAAGAGACAAGGAGCTGTAGATACAAGCTTCACCAACAGAATACAAGAGATGGAAGAGAGAATCTCAGGAGCAGAAGATTCCATAGAAATCATTGACTCAATTGTCAAAGATAATGTAAAGCAGAAAAAGCTACTGGTCCAAAACATACAGGAAATCCAGGACTCAATGAGAAGATCAAACCTAAGGATAATAGGTATAGAAGAGAGTGAAGACTCCCAGCTCAAAGGACCAGTAAATATCTTCAACAAAATCATAGAAGAAAACTTCCCTAATCTAAAAAAAGAGATACCCATAGGCATACAAGAAGCCTACAGAACTCCAAATAGATTTGACCAGAAAAGAAACACCTCCCGTCATATAATAGTCAAAACACCAAACGCACAAAATAAAGAAAGAATATTAAAAGCAGTAAGGAAAAAGGTCAAGTAACATATAAAGGCAGACCTATCAGAATCACACCAGACTTCTCGCCAGAAACTATGAAGGCCAGAAGATCCTGGACTGATGTCATACAGACCCTAAGAGAACACAAATGCCAGCCCAGGTTACCGTATCCTGCAAAACTCTCAATTAACATAGATGGAGAAAACAAGATATTCCATGACAAAACCAAATTTACACAATATCTTTCTACAAATCCAGCACTACAAAGGATAATGAATGGTAAAGCCCAACATAAGGAGGCAAGCTATACCCTAGAAGAAGCAAGAAACTAATCGTCTTGGCAACAAAACAAAGAGAATGAAAGCACACAAACATAACCTCACATCCAAATATGAATATAATGGGAAGCAATAATCACTATTCCTTAATATCTCTCAATATCAATGGCCTCAACTCCCCAATAAAAAGACATAGATTAACAAACTGGATATGCAACGAGGACCCTGCATTCTGCTGCCTACAGGAAACACACCTCAGAGACAAAGACAGACATTACCTCAGAGTGAAAGGCTGGAAAACAATTTTCCAAGCAAATGGTCAGAAGAAGCAAGCTGGAGTAGCCATTCTAATATCAAATAAAATCAATTTTCAACTAAAAGTCATCAAAAAAGATAAGGAAGGACACTTCATATTCATCAAAGGAAAAATCCACCAAGATGAACTCTCAATCCTAAATATCTATGCCCCAAATACAAGGGCACCTACATATGTAAAAGAAACCTTACTAAAGCTCAAAACACACATTGCACCTCACACAATAATAGTGGGAGATTTCAACACCCCACTCTCATCAATGGACAGATCATGGAAACAGAAATTAAACAGAGATGTAGACAGACTAAGAGAAGTCATGAGCCAAATGGACTTAATATTTATAGATTAAGGATATTTATAGAACATTCTATCCTAAAGCAAAAGGATATACCTTCTTCTCAGCTCCTCATGGTACTTTCTCCAAAATTGACCATATAATTGGTCAAAAAACGGGCCTCAACAGGTACAGAAAGATAGAAATAATCCCATGCATGCTATCAGACCACCACGGCCTAAAACTGGTCTTCAATAACAATCAAGGAAGAATGCCCACATATACTTGGAAATTGAACAATGCTCTACTCAATGATAACCTGGTCAAGGAAGAAATAAAGAAAGAAATTAAAAACTTTTTAGAATTTAATGAAAATGAAGGTACAACATACCCAAACTTATGGGACACAATGAAAGCTGTGCTAAGAGGAAAACTCATAGCGCTGAGTGCCTGCAGAAAGAAACAGGAAAGAGCATATGTCAGCAGCTTGACAGCACACCTAAAAGCTCTAGAACAAAAAGAAGCAAATACACCCAGGAGGAGTAGAAGGCAGGAAATAATCAAACTCAGAGCTGAAATCAACCAAGTAGAAACAAAAAGGACCATAGAAAGAATCAACAGAACCAAAAGTTGGTTCTTTGAGAAAATCAACAAGATAGATAAACCCTTAGCCAGACTAACGAGAGGACACAGAGAGTGCGTCCAAATTAACAAAATCAGAAATGAAAAGGGAGACATAACAACAGATTCAGAGGAAATTCAAAAAATCATCAGATCTTACTATAAAAACCTATATTCAACAAAACTTTAAAATCTTCAGGAAATGGACAATTTCCTAGACAGATACCAGGTATCGAAGTTAAATCAGGAACAGATAAACCAGGTAAACAACCCCATAACTCCTAAGGAAATAGAAGCAGTCATTAAAGGTCTCCCAACCAAAAAGAGCCCAGGTCCAACGGGTTTAGTGCAGAATTCTATCAAACCTTCACTGAAGAACTCATACCAATATTATCCAAACTATTCCACAAAATTGAAACAGGTGGATCACTACCGAATACCTTCTACGAAGCCACAATTACTCTTATACCTAAACCACACAAAGACACAACAACGAAAGAGAACTTCAGACCAATTTCCCTTATGAATATCGACGCAAAAATATTCAACAAAATTCTGGCAAACCGAATCCAAGAGCACATCAAAACAATCATCCACCATGACCAAGTAGGCTTCATCCCAGGCATGCAGGGATGGTTTAATATACGGAAAACCATATAAAAGCAACGTGATCCATTATATAAACAAACTGAAAGAACAAAACCACATGATCATTTCATTAGATGCTGAGAAAGCATTTGACAAAATTCAACACCCCTTCATGATAAAAGTCCTGGAAAGAATAGGAATTCAAGGCCCATACCTGAACATAGTAAAAGCCATATACAGCAAACCAGTTGTTAACATTAAACTAAATGGAGAGAAACTTGAAGCAATCCCACTAAAATCAGGGACTAGACAAGGCTGCCCACTCTCTCCCTACTTATTCAATATAGTTCTTGAAGTTCTACCCAGAGCAATCAGACAGCAAAAGGAGATCAAAGGGATACAGATCGGAAAAGAAGAGGTCAAAATATCACTATTTGCAGATGACATGATAGTATATTTAAGTGATCCCAAAAGTTCCACCAGAGAACTACTAAAGCTGATAAACAACTTCAGCAAAGTGGCGGGGTATAAAATTAACTCAAACAAATCAGTTGCCTTCCTCTATACAAAAGAGAAACAAGCCGAGAAAGAAATTAGGGAAACGACACCCTTCATAATAGACCCAAATAATATAAAGTACCTCGGTGTGATTTTAACAAAGCAAGTAAAAGATCTGTACAATAAGAACTTCAAGACACTGAAGAAGGAAATTGAAGAAGACCTCAGAAGATGGAAAGATCTCCCATGCTCATGGATTGGCAGGATTAATATAGTAAAAATGGCCATTTTACCAAAAGCAATCTACAGATTCAATGCAATCCCCATCAAAATACCAATCCAATTCTTCAAAGAGTTAGACAGAACAATTTGCAAATTCATCTGGAATAACACAAAACCCAGGATAGCTAAAGCTATCCTCAACAATAAAAGGACTTCAGGGGGAATCACTATCCCTGAACTCAAGCAGTATTACAGAGCAATAGTGATAAAAACTGCATGGTATTGGTACAGAGACAGACAGATAGACCAATGGAATAGAATTAAAGACCCAGAAATGAACCCACACACCTATGGTCACTTGATTTTTGACAAAGGAGTCAAAACCATCAAATGATAAAAAGATAGCATTTTCAGGAAATGGTGCTGGTTCAACTGGAGGTCAACATGTAGAAGAATGCAGATCGATCCATGCTTATCACCCTGTACAAAGCTTAAGTCCAAGTGGATCAAGGACCTCCACATCAAACCAGACACACTCAAACTAATAGAAGAAAAACTAGGGAAGCATCTGGAACACATGGGCACTGGAAAAAATTTCCTAAACAAAACACCAATGGCTTACGCTCTAAGATCAAGAATCGACAAATGGGATCTCATAAAACTGCAAAGCTTCTGTAAGGCAAAGGACACTGTGGTTAGGACAAAATGGCAACCAACAGATTGGGAAAAGATCTTTACCAATCCTACAACAGAGAGGCCTTATATCCAAAATATACAAAGAACTCAAGAAGTTAGACCGCAGGGAAACAAATAACCCTATTAAAAAATGGGGTTCAGAGCTAAACAAAGAATTCACAGCTGAGGAATGCCGAATGGCTGGGAAACACCTAAAGAAATGTTCAACATCTTTAGTCATAAGGGAAATGCAAATCAAAACAACCCTGAGATTTCACCTCACACCAGTGAGAATGGCTAAGATCAAAAACTCAGGGGACAGCAGATGCTGGCGAGGATGTGGAGAAAGAGGAACACTCCTCCATTGTTGGTGGGATTGCATACTGGTACAACCATTCTGGAAATCAGTCTGGAGGATCCTCAGAAAATTGGACATTGAACTGCCTGAGGATCCAGCTATACCTCTCTTGGGCATATACCCAAAAGATGCCCCAACATATAAAAAAGACACGTGCTCCACTATGTTCATCGCAGCCTTATTTATAATAGCCAGAAGCTGGAAAGAACCCAGATGCCCTTCAACAGAGGAATGGATACAGAAAATGTGGTACATCTACACAATGGAATATTACTCAGCTATCAAAAACAACGAGTTTATGAAATTCGTAGGCAAATGGTTGGAACTGGAAAATATCATCCTGAGTGAGCTAACCCACTCACAAAAAGACATACATGGTATGCACTCATTGATAAGTGGCTATTACCCAAATGCTTGAATTACCCTAGATCCCTAGAACAAACGAAACTCAAGACGGATGATCAAAATGTGAATGCTTCACTCCTTCTTTAAATGAGGAAAAAGAATACCCTTGGCAGGGAAGGGAGAGGCAAAGATTAAAACAGAGACTGAAGGAACACCCATTCAGAGCCTGCCCCACATGTGGCCCATACATATACAGCCACCCAATTAGACAAGATGGATGAAGCAAAGAAGTGCAGACCGACAGGAGCCGGATGTAGATCGCTCCTGAGAGACACAGCCAGAATACAGCAAATATAGAGGCGAATGCCAGCAGCAAACCACTGAACTGAGAATAGGTCCCCTATTGAAGGAATCAGAGAAAGAACTGGAAGAGCTTGAAGGGGCTCGAGACCCCAAAAGTACAACAATGCCAAGCAACCAGAGCTTCCAGGGACTAAGCCACTACTTAAAGACTATACATGGACTGACCCTGGACTCTGACCTCATAGGTAGCAATGAATATCCTAGTAAGAGCACCAGTGGAAGGGGAAGCCCTGGGTCCTGCTAAGACTGAACCCCCAGTGAACTAGACTGGTGGGGGGAGGGCGACAATGGGGGGAGGGTTGGGAGGGGAACACCCATAAGGAAGGGGAGGGGGGAGGGGGATGTTTGCCCGGATACCGGGAAAGGGAATAACACAGGAAATGTATATATGAAATACTCAAGTCAATAAAAAAATAATTGCTACCACTTAATGACTCACATATACATGCTAAATACCAGCATCAGTTCTCTATCCTGAGAGTCCTTTGGAGAAAGATGTAAATTAGGTAGAATAGCAACCTCCACAAAGACACTCAGTGGGGTGGAGCACTTGACAAAGCTGTACAAATGGCCAATCAGTGAGCGAAATCACTGAATTCGCTGAGTCCGTGAATTTCAGCCAATTAGGCTGAAATGACCTGAAAACTTCACTTCCTCCTTGCCGCACAGCTTGAGAACCACACCTTTATTCTTGTCTCTAACTGAACTACTGATAAAAGGTTAAAGATTCCCAAGGCCGGCCTTCTACCTCACCTGCAGAGAACCCTTTGGCTCCTCTTAGAGAACGAAGGCTAGTCTGGAGTCCAGGGTTGCTAAGGACATGGTCCATTTGGCAATTTCTTGAACTGGAATAATCAACTTGCAAAGGCTTTGAGGATGAGAACAGAATAAAGGAGAGACAGGCATAACAGGACTCTGAGTCATGTACATTACAACACTGTCACAGCCTGTGGATCGCTTCTCATTCCAATTTTATATATTAGGCAAATATATACTGTGATAACTGAATTCCTTCCCTGATCTTATGGATTAACTATGCTCATTACCTCAAAATCAGGACAGGTGAGAGAGCTCAGTCAGTAAGGTGCCTCCCTGGCCAACAGAAGAATTGAGTTTGATTCCCAGCATTGATGTAGAAATGATGGCCATGGTGACACATGTGTCTAGTTCTTGAGCTGAAGGAGAAACAGAAGGATTCCTGGAGACTTCTGACCAGCCAGTCTAGTCAGTTTGTCATCTCACATTCAGTGACAAACCTCGTCTCTAAATATAAGGTAGAAAAGTGTTGAGGACTGGACTGATCAACTGAGCTTTCCCCTTAGACCCTGAGGACCTCGTGTAGAGTGAAGAAACATTTCCTTCTCTGAAACCAAGAATATGGTTTGGCAGAGTCTATAAGTGCCTAGGACCAGGGTCCTGGTGGATCTGAGCTTCAAGTCCTGAGAGGCCAACTCTTCCTACCCTATGAGTATGAGTCCCAAGGCTTGGTCTGTAATGTTGTTGAGATATCCTGTATTTCCCTTGTGCAACATTACATGATTAGCTTCCTGGTGCCTTTGTCTAATGTCTCCACTAGAAATAGTATATAAGATGTCATAATTCTTAATAAGTTTGCTTAGTATAAGACAGCTGTGTCAAACTTCCCAATCCTAACTTTATCTTCTATCCATTTTAACATCTGATCTCCTGGTCCTCTTTCTCTCTGAAGAATGACATGCTGGTCCAGAACAGAGAAGCAGAGAAACAATTAAGAAAAACACCCAGTGTTAAACTCTTGCCTCCACACGCCACCATATATATGTTTATGTGTATACATATATACATGCATACATACATACATACATACATACATACACACACATACACACGGAGGGAGGAAAAATTAAAATTATATATACATATATATTTAAAATATATGTACATATGTACATATATTCAGAATCTCAATCAATTGCTTCCAGTATTGTTTTATTATACCATGCTGTTTTTCCTCAGATTGGATTTTTTTTAATCAAAAACTGGTTGTTTAAAATACATTTTTTATTTAAATTGTCTTCTTATATAAAATAGACATAACTATTTGATGGCTTGATATTTGTAATTCATCTGAATACTGTTTTTTAATTTTGGTCACCTTTAAGTACAAGTTGTGATTATTTCTTCCTTTCTCTTGATCCCTCTCCTGCTATTTCTAAGTTGGGTTCACAAAGAATAGCATCTTCACTGCACCAGGGATGTTCACTATTAGCACCTTCTACTCCAGAATTCTTAGGTTATTAGTCACACTTTGGCTCCACTGAGACCCCCTACATCCTTTGCCCCGTTTGGGGGCTAAGAACTGAAGATTTATCATAGACAGTGTTAATTATTCATGTACACAGTGACAGTTAAACTATAAGGAAAAACTGAAGACTATTACAGCTTGCTCATCATGTAAAATACAAAAAGAGAAATCAGAAATCAGAAAGAAAATGATAGCTGTATTTTATTATATAAATTTGAAACTTCAGAAATAAAGTCAAACGAAACACTCTGAGGAAATTGTTAAGTAATAAAGATTATTCATTTACAATACAATTATATGAACTTTAATTAAGAAAACTGACATTTTTCCAAGAAAGTCAGTCACAGGAATATAGATGCTCATAGTCCTGGCTACCACCTACGATACAGTAAGCCAGTGGAAAGGTTCACTACCACTGAGAAGCTGAGTTTAAATACAAACTTAAATGTTATCTGCAAATTGGTAATCTATGTGTTGTGAATGAGAAAATGGAAGACATAAATGATTTCAGGTACTCGCATGCACTGAAAATGAGAACGTAAACTGTAATAAACTTGAAGAGAGAACTTTGCAATATGCATCAAACATTTTTAATTTTGATTAAATTCTAAGGATTTAAATTTTTCTCCTTGATATCTTCCTTGAACCAATTATCACCCCGTAGTGTGTTGTTTGAGTATGCCTATCTCTTGTATGTTCTAGTACTGATGCAATCTGCCTGTATTCCACTGTGCCAAGGCACAATGCTCTCCATTTTCCTATATTTATTGAGACAGGCTTCATATCCTAATATGTGGTCTATTTTGTATAACTCCAGAGTTTCTCTGTTTAGATTTATTTTTCTAAAAATGCTTTCATTTGAAGAGTATTAAAATCATTCATAATCACTGTGTGAAATAAATGTGGCTTTAGATCTAACAGTTTATATTTCGTAAAATTAACTGTCTCTGTACTTATATATCATTATATATTGTATATTATATATTGTGTATTATATACTATACATTATTATATATTATATAGTTTATAGTTTATACAACATATCACATAGTGCAATTTATTAATATCACATGTAATATGTTAATCACATATTCATTATTTATTATATAATATATCCTTTATTTTATTATATAATATATATTATATATTGTATATTATGTATTATGTTTATCATATGTTATGTTATATATTATATACTGTAATTTCCTATATCACATATCACATCACATTATACATCATATATCATATAACATGTTTATATATTATGTTATGTTACATGTTATTATATGTTATATATTTTGTTGTATATAACATATATATATATAATATGTTATAGATTGTACATTAAAAATTATAGGTTCTAATATATTAGAGATTATATAAGGTTATATGTTATATATTATTTATTATATATTCATTATATGGTATATGTTTGTTATTGTACAATAATTATATATTATTCATTATATGTCCTATATTATGAATTATATATTTATTATATACAACATATATGTCTCTGTTTTGTGTTATAATATTCCTCCTGGTGGGTTTTTCATTTAAAGAATATGAAATATCCATCCTTTTTTATTCTGACCAGTTTTGTGCTGACATCTATTTTGGAAGCTGTTAGAATAGCTATACTAGATTGTTTCTTGGTTCTTTTTTATTTGATTAGAATATACTTTCCATCCTTTCAACACACTAGTGCAGTATGTTTTTTGGAGGCATCAAAAATATGAATACTGTTTTTGCCTACAATCTATTAATTGGAATCTTCTTTTTGGAAAACTGAGATCATTCATATTAATTACTATTTAAAGATATTTACTAGTTCCTGTCATTTTCATTTTGTAGTGCTTTTTAAATATTGTTTATGTGTTCCCTGTGACCCCTTGAATGTGTTTGTAATCTTCAAATTCAAGCATTACCTCTAGTAGCCTCTGTAGGTGTGGCTTAGTAGGAAAAATTTCTTTGAATTTCTTTTCATGATGGAGAGATTTTATTTCTCCTTTGGTTTCAATAGTTTTGCTAGGTATAATAGTAGGGGTAGACAGATGTGGTCTTTGTGACTTGCACTCTTTCCAGGCCTATTTGGCTTTAAAACTGTGTGTTGAACTGATGTTCCCTAACAGACCTGCCTGTGTAGATTGCTTCACTTTTATTCCTTGCAGCTTTCAATACTCTTTATTTGGGGTTTGTGATATTTTAACTACATCTTGTAGTGAAATTTTTGTAACATGTAGTGAAAAAACATGTAGAATTTTTTTCTGGTATTGTTTTCCTGGTGTTCTGTAGGTCTCTTGTACTTGACAGGGTATTCTCTCTTTCACTAGATTTGTGAAATTTCCTTCCACAATTGTACCGGTGAAGAATATGGATCAAGTTTCTCCTTATCATGTGGAATGGTCCTGAGTATCAGCTTGATAGGACAAATGAAGGTTTCCAGTCAGGCAGTGCCATGTGATCAGGGTCCCTGACTGAGAGGAGTCTGGCAACTGAAAAGTTCTAAAAGGAAGAAGATGGGCTAAGAGATTACTTCCTATCAGTAACTCAATTTCAAAAAATATATGCTACAAAGTTTTCAGATCAATTTGCTAAGACACATACTGTGAGGTTAGTTGTGAACTTACTACAGTGAGAAGCTGGAAAAACCTCAATTCCTATTCAAACAAGTCAGTTAACTGACTTACAGAACACTGTGCACTCATATGACAGTGTGAACAATTCATTAAGAGCATTGAGGGACATGCAAACATGTAGACTTAATGTAGAGGACATACTACAACACATTTAAAATATATTTATGTATGAATGAAAGGAAATGTTGTCCTGCACCACACGAGAACATTTGATCAATGGCAGAGTTAACATACAATGGGAGTCCCTGGTAATTATAATGCAGTTGACAAGTTGCCATTATCTTCCCTGGTCTCCAATGCAGTAGCTGTTGCTGTCTTACAGAACAATATCTTCCTGGTGTGTTTATGGTTAAGATGTTATAAAAAGAAAAGCTACCATGTTGCTAGTTGTATTAATGCATGCAACATACAGTTGTACATAGCACACAATTCTTGGAAATTGTAGTAAGTGACTGACTTTCTGAGTTTCTGAATTTCCTACATTATACTTTTATTCACTAGAGTGTTTTTCTTTTACGAATAGAAATGATTACTATGTAACAGTATGTCATGCCAGGCACAACTCAGTCTCAAATATTTCATGCCTGGTAAATGTCTCAAGACGTCAAGCAGCTCCATGGAGTGGCTGGCTTATGCACCCTGGGTCTGTGCAGGAATACATTACACTGCCTTCATAATAACTGACTCCCTTGAGTTTGCCTCTCTTAGAGTGTGCTTCTCTTCTTAATAAATATGTGTGGGTCAGGATAGTAACTAAGCAAGTCTGTATGGTTTATATTTTAGTTTTAATTCATTTTTGCCTTCTTGACCTTTCTATGAGAAATTAAGATGATCTTAAACATCTTGAGAAATGTAATGTTTAAATATCTATGGTTCAGAAAAAAACATATTTCAAAGAATAGAAGCACATTTTCTATCTTCATGATTTATCCATTTAACATTCTTTTCCTTTTAGCATAAATGGCCTTTAGTACTTTGTTAACAATACAGTTCTTGGCTCAACAATTCTACACTCTAATCACAGCCAGGTTTTCTCATATATTAAGTAATATGCCCAGAGAGTATTCAGATATTAAAACTATAAGTTCCCTTGATGGTCCATATTCACCAAGAACATGATTAACTATGTATACATTCCAATTTCACATGTTAATAAAAACAAAGGAGAAGGCTAAGGAGATGCTTCATCTGGTACAGTACGTGCTGTGTGAGCAGAAGAGCCTGAGTCAGTGTCTCAACACCAGGTAAAGGTTGGGTGTGGCCATACATGTCTGCATCAGCATCAGCAGTGCTCGCTGCTGTGGCAGAGATAGGAGAATACTTGGAATTCGCTGTCCAATCAGTGGGGCCAAGTGATTATGAGCTCCATTTTGTGACAGACATGTCTTGAAGAATAAGGTGGAAAACATTTGGCACTGGTCTTTGGGCCTCCACATATATATGCATGGATGCACACACCAAAACAAGCACATACATAAAACATGCACGCATGCGTACACACACACACACACACACACACACACACACACACACACTATATATATATATATATATATATATATATATATATATATATATATATATAGCAATAGAAGAATCATGGCTCATAACACTAGTAGCTTTTAAACATTTTTTCTATTAAAGTCCAGCTTATAATCTGATTTTTGACCAGACTCACCCAGTGTCAGTAATCAAACCCTGAAGTTTTCTTAAATTGAGAGTTATGGCTACCCACAAATGTCAGTGTTCCGCCATCTTGGAGCCAAGATGATTTACCTCACTAACTGCCAAACACATGGGCATGCTTCTGGTCTGATATCAGAGACACCAGAACAAGTGAGATAGTTTTTGGTGTCTGTCCTCTAATAAGAAGGCAAGTATCAAACCCTTCCAAACCAGACTATTTCTCAAGGTGGCTAGCTGTAAGGATCAAAACCCCATTGCTAGACCAACAGTGGCCACGAATGAAACACATGAACTATACGCTCTGCTCAAATGAGTTACTTAAAGTTTAGTACTTATGCAAATACTAAATTTTAAACTGTTGTAAACAAGATCATACAGAGTAAGCAGTTGGATCAAGTCTTAAATTCTGCTTCCCTGACCAAATGCATCAATCTGATCCATTATCACTTTTAATCCACAAGCAAAGTTTGCTTGTCAGTAAGCTGGTAATTCCCCACCTATCAGAAGTCACCACAACTGGAGACCCAACAGACTTGTAAGGCCAAGTATCATGCCTGCCTCCTCCTCTTACAGACCTTTTCCAAGCAATGGGAATGAGAACCTGATTCTACTGCATTCACTTAGTCAAAACTTCCCTTCTGAAAATATAAAACATATCCAATGGCTTCCTGCTCACCACACATGTCTGAGGGTGGTCAGTGGATGGAGATCCTGTTTCTGGCCTGCTGTACCCCATCATCCTAATTCTTTGGAGGCTATTCCTTTTGCTTTCCTATTTTCCAGGAGCATAAATAATTGCTACCCAAATTTGAAGCAGTACTTAGGGATGCTGGGGGTCATTTACTCAGCACCTACTCATTGCTTGTAGGTAGCAATTACATATAGGCATTTATTTTTACAACAGGTCTTTAAATCATGTCAGTTCACTACAATGTAAAATGATTATGACAACATTGCCAACATTATTTGGCAATAAAGAAGTATAAGAAATTAATTGAAAGATAAAAGAATCAATGAAAGGGACATTTATCAATAAAGGACATAATATGTTTAAGAAAGTAAAGATACTCTCCACTACCAGTTTCTTTAGAAATAAAGATGTCCCAAGCTTTTATTAATTCCTCACTTAGAAGCACAGGAAGTACAATCAATAGAAATTTCAGTGGGTTTTAGATCATATATATATATATATATATATATATATCTGTAACTTTAATTTAAAACAATTGAGTAATCTCTACAAAACAGAAACAAAGAACAAACCTTAGGAAGGCTACATGTGCCTGAAGATATATCTGACTAAGCCAGCAGCTCCCCGTTGAGTGACTTGTCAGCTGCCCTGGCTGCCTAATAAAGTCTCTAGTTGGCAGGCTTCCAAATCGAAGACTAAGAATGCCTTTGTGTAATTGAAATTTCAGTGCAGCTCAGTTGTCCTACCCTAGCTTTAGTGTTGTGAAATTAATAATTGCAACTTAATAAAATAATTTAAGTTGCTCAATTTTTTAGTTATGACACAAGTTGTTACACTATAATAATACATAAAATAATCCTAAATATAAACTTTGTTTATGACTAGAATTATCACAGAATTGTGTTGCAAATCTAAAAATACTCAAAAGACATGTAAAAAAATAAAAATACAGGAAAAATATAGGACAATATCAAAAAGAGTGTCTCTGGATAGTGACCAAAGTGTCCATTTCTGTCAGTATTAGTTACTGCTAGACATTGTTTTATAAAATGTCAGGTAAATAAAACCAATATTTCATAATTTTACTATTCACCTTATGACATTTTCCTTAGTAAGTGTCAAATATTTTGTGATTTGTTTCTGGGTAGAAAGTACGGATGGCTGGCTTGTCTCCACACATGTGTCATCTGCCTCCATTTTTATAAACAGTGCAAAACATTTACTATTAGAAGATAAACTTGCACCAGAGGCCAAGGGTGCATATCTAATACTATCCTAATTGACTGGCATCGCTTGCTTTACTATCCACGGCTATATGCATGCCTCTCCTGAAGTAATAAAATCGTAACCAGTGGCTGGGGATTTAGCTCAGTGGTAGAGCGCTTACCTAGGAAGCGCAAGGCCCTGGGTTCGGTCCCCAGCTCCGAAAAAAAAAAGAACCAAAAAAAAATCGTAACCAACTCAGGTTCCCATTCTCTGAAGATATCCATGAGGATCATATGTTTGTGGCTTGGTAAATTGGGTGGTTATAAAGCTCCACTGTAAAATCAATGACTTCCACTCTTCTATACAAGGTACTTATTATTAATGTAATCTGCAACCTTTACCTGATTTTTATTAGTGCAAGGTTCAATGATCCTTTGGATCTTTGAATTTTAAATAAGGTTGTGTTTGTAACTATTTAGAGGAGAAGTCTGTCATTCAAAAGGAAGATATCAGAAAGATAACAAATGAATTAATAGTCATATACATTGTATATATTTAACATAAAAATAAGTCATACAACATAAAATTGTTATTTCCCATTTTATTTTTTAACTAAACATCCAAATTCCCTGCACTTTCTTCCTTGATTCTTGTGGTGGGAGGCCTGGGGATCAAACTCACTGCTTTGTATATGTCAGGCAGTTACTCTGCAAGTGACCTACTTATTACTAATCCTATTGCCTGTCATACATAATAAATAAAATAAAAGTAAATACCACATATAATATACTGGGAAGAGAAAATACAAATAGTACATGTACAAGTAAATCTCATGGAATATTAGGAGACAAAAACTTCCGTGGAAAGAAAGAAGATGGAGGAATAAAATAAAGGCGCTTAGCACTTATTAGTTGGTTCCCGCGGAGGCCTGGGGCATGGCCTCAGAGAGAAAGTGGACTTGTAGTGAAGACTTGAATATGGGGATGCACATGGACTAACTCTAAGGGCAGAGAATCCCAGGTAGAATAAAAATCAGCTTAAAGGAACAGAAGGAGGAGAAATGGTGACATGTTCCAGAAAAACCAGAGGCCAGAATATCTAAGAACAGAGGTAAGGATGCATGTTATGATAGTTAAAATTAATTTTAAACTTTGACAACAAAATTTTAATACAAGTACAGTATCAAAGAATCATAAAGATTATGAACATTATAAACCAAATCAAAATATATCTATAGACTACCATTTTTCTAACTCTATCTTTGATTCATTAAATTCATTAGAAATTAATAGCAAGATCATGAAAGGATTGTTTCTAAATCAGAAATTTTCTGAGGATATTTTAAAAATGAATAGGTAATAAATTATTTTTTCTTGATCTTAGCTCACCCTGACTTCTACTCTCAAAGTCAAAATAGAAAGTTCCAGAGCACCAAGAACATTTT
This sequence comes from Rattus norvegicus, assembly GCF_021556685.1. Classification (NCBI taxonomy): domain Eukaryota; kingdom Metazoa; phylum Chordata; class Mammalia; order Rodentia; family Muridae; genus Rattus; species Rattus norvegicus. The sequence continues at coordinate 86,632,720 of NC_141542.1, read as the reverse complement.
GTTAATTCCTTCAAAGAAAAAAAAAAGTATTAATGTGGAAGTGGTGTGCTCAAATTTTTGGAATAGAAAGGTGTTAGTCTATGATATGAAAAAGTTTACAGGCACCTAAAGAGAACCATGCTAGTAAACTATCCTTAAAAATAATGATGGTAGATTGATTTTATAAATATAAAATACTACTAGCTTCATGTTCCAAGACACCAACAATAAGTCATAGTGCTATAAACTCTATTAATAAGAGCAGTGCTCATGACGTTATTGGCCAACCTTCTCATACACTCTGCACTGACATAACTCTCCTTTAGTTTTGCCATATGATTAGATTAAAGCATCGAAACATACATAGTCATTACTGAAGAAGGAATGACCTGATACAAGCTGACTACAATATTGAAATACAGTAACTTATTCTTGGCTCTCTGTATGGCTACAGAAACAAAACTAGATAGTAGATTACACCACCCCAAAACCATCAGTACTTTCTTTTTTTTCTTTTCTTTCTTTCTTTTTTTTTTTTTTTTGGTTCACTATCACAGAAAAGCTTAGAATAGCATGCTATCCAGTTTCTAAGAGTCTTACTGAAGTATGTTCATCATGGTTGAAAGTATTAATTTTAAAAGAACTGAAGACAATTTATCCACTTGTCACAATATCTATCTATCTATCTATCTATCTATCTATCTATCTATCTATCTATCTATCTATCTATCTACCTACCTACCTACCTACCTACCTACATACATACATACATACATGCATAGATTTGTGGGCGATGGTTGATACAAACTATGGCTTTGCCTGTGGAGAATCTTGTAACCCACCCTAAAACCCTATCAATTCTTCAGAATTAGTATGTAACACGGGGTGAGCTAATAGGTTAGTCTTAAAATTGTACTATACTCTTATGTCTGATTCATTTATTTTGTATTAACTATATTCAGAACTTCAATTAGTAGTCACAAACTAAGGACACATGTCCCCATCCCTAATCCAAAATCAACCTCTAATAGATAACCATTGCAAATGAAACTTTAGTTTCCTCCAAGGTTGTCTTACAGGGAAACTAACTGCTGTTAATGGTAGGCTGCATGCCAGCAGTAAATGTCCAACAGAACAGCATCTTTGGAGTGACCTTGTCTTATAATGTCATGTCAGGGCTCTTTCTTTCTTATAAATTTCAATATTTTAATTTTACTTTACTCATATTTTTTCATTTCTCTTTTTATTATATAGATCCTTTGTGTATATTATGGCTACCAGTTAAGTGTTTTTATGGGATTCCCAAGTGGGCAAATGAGTGGCTCTCTGGTTCTTGGGCTCTTATCCTTCTATTTGTTTTGTGCAATTCTAGTGTGTTAGTTTTATATATATGTATAAATAAAAAATATATTTATATAAATTTATATATAACATATATTTATCACATAACATCAATCATGTAATATGTCATATTAATATTAATATAATTGATGTTGCTATTAATTATACATCAAATAATATGTAATTATATATAATGCAATATCAATTACATAACATTAATATGTAACATATAATATAAATAATTATCATCTCATATAACTTTTTTCTAATGAGATCTGGATGGGGGGAGAACTTGGGAGAGGTTAGAGAGAAGAGAAACCATAATTTGAATATATTACATGAGAAAAAACTATTTTCATAAGGGGAAAATTAGATACTTCATTCATTACATCAATTATGGATGTTGACCTAATATTAATGAACAGCTGCATTGGATAATGACGCATTGCCCCTAAGTTTAGCATCACAAAATAGTTTACATACATGAACTGTAAATATAGTACTTTTCAGAGTCCATAACTTCTCTGTTCTTAGTCCACATCTATTCCTGTAGACTTTTATCTATCTGTGTGTCCTGCTGGTATTCATTGTCTGGCACTAAACACTCTTGCTTACATAAACCTTTACGCCCCCCCCCCCGCCCCCCGTTGTCCAAACCTTGGGAGAGTGTTTCCTGGGAGCTGGGCTTTTGTGGTTTTGTTGTAGTGCACCTAGCAGCAGGAATATCAGCATGAGGGAGAAGCCCAGCAAGCACTAGCCGGCTGGGCTGTGAAAGTTAGCTGGCCTGGTAAAATTTACCTCCTCAAGCAGACAGTTGGTCTCTGGGAAAGTACAAACATGGAGTATATGCGTACAGAGCCCGAAGGGCTGAGTTCAAGCTTTTCAACAACCGCTTCGGCGACATTCACAGGCTGACGATACTCATGGCCTCAGAGTAAGCATCCAGGAGGAAGATAGGCGGTGTAAACATCCAGGAGGAAGATAGGCAGTTGAGATGATTTTAAATCTCAGCTCGAGCCTTCACGCTCCCCCTTGGCCAACTGGCAAAAGAGGCCCATACCATCAAGAATCAAAACCTAGGGTTTAAATAGATGCCCTGGAGAAGGGCAGGATCATTGAAGATCATTGACTGGGGATGGACCATCGCATCTCACACAGAATAATAAAGACTGATCTGTGAGCTCAAGAGTAGAAGATAGAAATAACAGGAAAGAAAGAAGAAACAGAGAGGGAGAGGGAAGAAGGAGGGGGAAGGGAGAAGGGGGAAGGGAGGAAGGGAGGGGAGAGAAGGGGAAGGGAGGTGAGGGAGAGGGAGGGCAGGAAAGGAAAAAGGAAAGGAAAGAAAAACAGGGAGGGAGGGGAGGGAGGAGGGAGGGAGGGGAGGGAGGGAGAGAGGAAGGAAGGAAGGGAAGAAGGAAGGACTGAAGGAAGGAAGGACTGAAGGAAGGAAGGAAGGAAGGAAGGAAGGACTGAAGGAAGGAAGGAAGGAAGTTAGGTGTTCCTCAAAGCTGGAAATAGCCTGGAAGATAACTCCCAAATAGCAGACCAGTTTGATCCAGATTGGAACTCAACTTTGACTTCTCAGTTTCAAACACTTTTGAAGCAAAGCAAATGAACAACAATAAAAATCACCAATAGCCCACCCCCACTGTGCCTACATTTTTTAAAAAAACGTTTACGTAAATTCTTCTTTTCACCTCATGGTCACGATGAGATGCTTGTCAATCATCATCTAGTGACTCACTCTAAGCTAGACCTTGAGATCCATGTCCTCCCTCATCACGTATGCTCCTTTCTCATCATTTTGCCATTGTTTCCCACAGGAGTGCAGCCTCTGATGTGTCTCCCTGCTCAATGAATCCCCACAAAATTTACATAGCAGGTTAACAGAAAGACTCACTTATCTTGTCTTCCATGCAGCTCTCAGATGACCCTACAGTACAGAGTAAGATTTACATTTCTAAGACTCGTCTGTGATTTCTTCTTGGGAAATGAATCACTTCATTCTTAAATATAAACCAACCCTAAGCCACAGTACTGTCTCGTTTTACATCAACTCTGCTATTAATGTAGAACTGTGTGTTATGGAGAACAATGCAATTGGGTCACTATCTACTCCAGTTCAACTATGAGCTACCAGCAAACAACAGCTTATTATTCACTTCTGTCTTTTCAGGATAGAATATATAATAGGCACTCTGTAAACGACCACTTGGTAAATGCATAGGCATCCCACAAGTCAATGTGCTGTATATATTTCATTCTTGAAATATAGTCAACACTTTCCTCCGAGATAGAAGTGGCAAAAAATAACACTATGATTTATATATTTAGGTACAGAACTCCATAAGAATTTTATTTTTCTAATTCAACAACTATGTGGCAAATTCTATAAAAGAATGGCTGAAGACATTATTCATTTTTGCATTACAAAATGAAAATACATGTTAAAGATTTTAGTAGCTTTAAAAATACATTTACTGATTTATTGTGACCAACTGTATGCAATACTATATACATGCAAGTTTTATGCCTCTAAAAGTTTATATTAGCAACACTCTTCAGGGTTTCTGACTGGAACTCTTTTTTTTTTCTCTCACCGAGAATTCACACATTTACTATTGATTCATACCAACATCAAAGGTTAGGCAGCAATGACTCATGGATACCTGCATTTTAAATAATGCAAACATTTGTCATATGGTCAGAATCAGCTGATCACCTTGACAAACATTGCCTCGCTCCACTATGATGCTCTCTGTGATATCTGTATGCAAAATTAGGTAAAGAGGGCAACTCCCTCTCCAGCCAGGTAGAACTGCACAGTGAGATGACTGGAAAGCAGGGCTGAGGAGGATCTGTCCTGACATAATCACAGGTAAAGGCACACACTATCGCTAGGCTTGCCTGTGTGTCACAGAGTGACTGCAAGGCAAGTGCTCACCCTATAGCACTGAAATTTATGGAAAGAAATAGCCTCACATATTGAATACAATAAGTCTGCAAGCCCACGTGGAATTTATGGCAACCTCAGGCTACACGGAGAATCGCTTCAAAGCATCATAATTTCTCTCTGATAGGCGCATGCATTTAGTCCTCAGAAATTTGAATTTAGTATAGAGATATAAAAGTCATCTTAGCCCATGATTAATTTGTGTGTCATTTTCCAAGGTGACTCCAAAGAGAGTGTCAACTTGAGTTTCATTGTCTTATAAATGTATAAAAATCACAGCTATAAACAGTAAACAAATTACAAGAATATAATCATGGTATTTCCTGCATACTATAAGAGCAGTATATACACAAAATGCCAGACAAATTAAAAAGAGTTCAGAGTTCAGTTAGGATTTTATAGTGAAATTTATACTAATTTCATAAAATAACATGATTAATGTTTGACATAAATTAAAACACTGAAATAAGTTCTGCATTTTTTATGGAAACTATTCTAATCCTTGTAGAAGAGAGTCGAAATCCTAGAGGTAGGATAGTCCTGACTTCAGTCTTCTAAGAGGTGGAGTGGTTACACATTCTGTGCACAGGACTGCCATTGTAGTAAGGATTCTATGTCATATCCCAGTCAGAGAAACAGGGGTTAGAAAGAAACTGGATGGGGAAATAAAAGCAAAGGGAGAGGCAAAGAACGAGGGTGAGTTTGCATTTCATCAGCAGCCAACCCCCTTATTTTTAATACCAAATGTCTTCTATTTCCTTCCAAGATGATTTGGATGCCACACTGCAAACAGAAAATCATCTGTATAAATTAATCTTCCTGGTCTGCTTAAACTCTGCCAATGGAACCAATTCTATGTCTCTGACCCCCATGTTGATGATTCCATCTTGAAGCTATATAAGAGAGCAGACAGATGAGGCTTTAGTGTCACACTGCTACCTGGGCACAACCTGGGCACAGAGGCACTCAATCATAGCACACAGGGGTCTTTTCTGCCCTCTGGACCCTCAAAGTCAGATCATAAATTCAGATGGCCACTGGCTACCAATAAGGATCTCCTCCTCCAAAAGTTTTCATGGCACTCAAATGCCTCCCTCACCATGATGCCCCATTTCATTAATGTTCAGAATCATGAAAGCATAATTACTGATTACACTAGAAAAGCTAAAGATTCCTGTTTTGCATGTGAATATATCCAAGACAAGTGCAGAACACTCAGCATGGTACTTTACGTTACAGCATGCTACAATACTGTCACTGCCGACGACAGTTTCAGAGTCAACTAAGATTTCAATTCCCAGTTCTCTCACTTAGTAGCTCATCCACTTAGAAATCACTTATCGTTAGGAGGCAGACATCGTTTGAGGCAGGAGATAGAGCTTTGAGCCAGAAGTAAGAGTGGTTCTGCTCTCTCAGAAACTGCAAGGGGGAAAAAGAGACTCTCATTGAAAAAAAAATGAGATGAAAGCAATGAGAACTCAAGAAACAAGGGTCTAGGTTTGGAGAGGTAGAGAGGAACAGAAGAGCCTGCTGGGATGTGGTTAACAGCCAAGGGACTTCCTGAAGAAACAAAGCTTGATCTGGCATCTGCTGACACACAAGAATGAGAGAACTTTAAAAACCACCAATCCCATGATTGCTGCTCAAGAAAACTCAAATTCTAACATTTTGTAGTAGCATGCTTTGTGTTTCATTAACAACAGACAAATACAGAGAACAAATCCCATAATTCCTGTTTAGAAACAACACATCATTTAAAAGCAGGACATTTTTAAGCTGTCTTAGGGTTTCTGCAAAAGCCCAGTAAGGGTAAGGTCAAGATGTAGCAGAAACCCCTGATTCTGAATGGGGAAACAGGGATAAGACTCGGTCAATAATGACAGGACCAGGGTTCCAGCTTAGGGGGTTAACCGTTCTGGATTTATCAGTACTGTGACTGGAAACTACCAAAGATGTGATTTTCTCTGAAGACCATTCTGCTTTAGAGAGTAAGGGTTGTGCCCAAGTGACAAAGTTACATATGTCCAGGAAAAGACAGTCATTCACTGTAGTTAGACCAGATAGATAGAGAGTCATGGCTACACCGGCAAGAAGAAAAGGAAATAAATCTAAAATTGACTAATTTATAAGTGATAAGCTAGAGGCAAGAGGAAAGACCCTCGAGGACATCTAAAAAGCCGTGAGTTTTCTGGCTTGCCCATCAGGTATATGACTGTGAGACTCATTGGCATTGTTATCAAACCAGGGATAACTGACAGCTTAAGGTCACCTCAGCTGTCCCCAGTTGTAGATACTTTTGAGACACCTAAGATAACAGCTAGGACATCATATATGAAGAAAAATTAAGATTGGCTTAACATACCTGGATTTAAAGAAAATGTGTGACCTGAAATATAATATTAGGAATTAATTATATAGAGTCAAGAGACCTAGATCCTGAAGAAATTCTCCGAAACTATATGATAAAGTACAGGTGTCTAATTCCACCAAAGTGAAGGTCTGGGTCACATTAAAATTCTTTTCATCCCCATTTCTCTCCAGAAATGAAATTATTTAGGTGCATAATGAGATAATATTCACATTATCTCATTATGCTTCACAATGTGGAAAATTATTCACCGAGAGTCTTCTCCCAACTGACCAAACCAATAATTAGATGTTGCATAAACTCAATAAGAGAGAACTTGGTAAAACGTATACTGCCTATGCCCAATTAAAACATAATTCAATAATAGCTCTACACATAATTGTAGATCACATCCACTTTGCTTCAGGTTTTTAATGTTGGGAAGTTTAATCAATTCCTTTTCATAGTGCTCAGTCCCACCCAGATATTCCACAGAAGAAGGGAGAATGTACTTCATGTTTATCAAATTCCTAAGTATGAAGAATCTAAGTACTTTCACTTCTAAGAACAATCTACTATAATAAAGTATTGACTAAAATAAATTCAAATTACACTTAATATAAATTAATGTTTAGGAGATAAATGAATATAAGTTTACAATGACTTCATTAAATATTTTTAATTAATTTTATTAGTTCTTTAAGAGTTTTTACAGTTTGTTTTGATCATATCTGTCACCTTCTCCAACACTCCCCAGATTTAACCAAGCTTCCATATCCACCCAACTCTGTAGGGGTTTTTTTGGTTTTTAAACCCATTAAGTCCCGTATGTGTTGCCCACGTGTTCTTCAGTGTGTGGCCTTCCAGTGGAGGGAATTCACCAAAGACTGCACTTTTAAAGAGCGATGACCCCTCTCTCCGCAGCTATCAGTTCCCATTCTTCCTCAGCTAAGGGTAGGACTTCATACCCAGCTCCCAGCTCCTTGCTGGAATTTTGTGTGGCTTGGATCTGCACAGATTTTGTTACAGCTGCCGTGAGTTCATTTGTGTAACTGCTATACCAGAAAACATGGTTTCTCTGGTAGCTCTTTGTCTCTGTCCCTTACAATCTTTCTGTCCCCCTTTGCAATGATCCCTGAGCCCCAAGAGGAAGGAATGCTATATAGATGTCCCCTAAATGGGGCTGAGGATGCCTCAGTCTCTTATTCTCCTATCCCTGGATGAGCTGTGGCTCTCTGTGTACCATCTACTACATATAGAAACAGACAAGATTCTGATGAGGGTTGAGAATCTGTGGGAAGAAGTCACTTAGGTAGAAATCTAAACTAAGTGAAATATTATATAAAACTATTCTACTTTAGAATAGTGTTATACTTTAGAAGTGTTAGAATGAGAAAATGCTGTATAATCAACTAGTTTAAATGAATTAAAAATTAATTGAGATCTTTTCAAACAACCTTGTTCCTTGTCTCTCTTCTTTCTGCACTGACCTTTTGGAACCCCCTTCCTATTTTTCTGTTGCTCACTTCATATCCCCTGTATCCTGCTGTTGCCCGCTCCAGATTTCCACCTACAGCTCCATTATCCACTGTCCTGCTTTGCATGGTTACTCCATGAGGTGTAATCACATCTGAAGATTTGGAGCAAGGAGCACCAGATGAGAAAGAGTAAAGGCATGTATTATTATGTTTTATTTCCCTAAAATTACACACAACAAAAATATATGTAACCAAAAGAGCTGGAGATAAAAGAGAGGCACCCAAACTATGTGTTGTGTTCACTCATGAAAGGTCCCTACACAGCTGCTTAATCCACAAAGAGAACAATGATGCAAACTGCTGGGGAGAGCTTTGCTATCAAGGCAAGTCAAATTGAGATTTACCTAACTCAAGTCTCCAAAATCCTGTGAGCATGTAAGATAAAATCTTGGCTACTTCATTCTCTATATGACCCACTGGTAGGAATGTCAAGTAGGGTCACTCCCAGAGACTCCCTGTAGCCTTCCCTATCCCAGGTCTCCAGCTAGACCCAGAGATGCCCCAGTGATTTCCATTCTCACTCCCAGCCCTCTCCTGCCCCCCATAACTGATCAACAACCCATACTGCTCCTCACCTCCTCTCCCACCCAGTTCCCTCTCTCCATCCACCTCTGAGGGATATTTTGTTTTCTCTTCTGAGTGAGATCCACACATTGGGCAAGCTTTATTACCCAGATTCTCTGGGTCTCTGGATTGTAGCACGGTTATCCTGCACTTATGGCTAATGTCCAATTGTAAGTGTGTACATACCATACATGTCTTTCTTGGTCTATGTTACATTATTCAGGATAATCTTAAGTTCCACCCATTTGCCTAAAAATTTCATTGATGTCTTTATTTTTAACAGCTGAATAGTATCCCATTATGTAGATGTACCAAATTTTCTTTATCCATTCTTCTGTTGAGGGACACTAGGTTGCTTCCAGATTCTGACTATTAAGAGTAAAGCTTCTACAAACATAGTTGAGCCAGTGTCCCTGTGATATAGTGGTATAGCTGGGTCTGGAGCTAGAACTATTCCCAGTTTTCTGAGAAGCTGGAAAATTGATTGCCCAAGTGGTTGTAAAACTTTGCACTCCCATTAGCAAGGGAGGACTGTCCCCCTGGTTCTACATCCTCATCGGCATGTGCTGTCACCTGAAAGTTTTATCTTAGACATCCTGATGGGTATTAGATGGAATCTCTGAATTGTTTTGATTGCATTTCCCTGATGACTAAAGACATCGGGCATTTCTTGAAATACTTCTCAGTCATTAGAAATTCTTCTGTTGACAATTGTCTGTTTAGCTCTTCACACCCCCGCCCTTATTTTTAGAGAAAAAAAATGCCTTTATTGATTTGTGCTTAAGATTCCAAGAAACAAGAATCCATTATGGTAGAGTGGAGGAACAGCAAAAGTGAGTAGGAATTTCACCAGGAGCAGGAAGCTGAAGGCAAACGCAAGCACAAAGTAGACACTGTAACTGCAACAGGGTAAGAGTTAAGTGCTCAGAGTCTGCGCATACTGATCACGTCCTTCAGCATGTCCATACCTCCTGCGCTACCCTAATAGCACAACCATTTGGGGACCAAGTAACAATCATAGGAGGAGACTATTGGGGCATTTATCATTCAAACCACCACAGTCTCTTTCTCCATTCTCTCTCTGTGTAGATAAGTTTTAGTCCTAGTGATCCCTTGATCATTTCACATGAAAAATGTTCAAAGTGTCTTGGAATAGTGAGTAATACTGATGACATTTCTTAAGGTGGACAGTGAGCTGCCCTGAAAGTGTGAGAGGAAGACAGATCCCACAATGATCGTGTTCAACACAGTTGGTGTCATGGATGTCTGTTGATTCTTCCTGGTCATCTTGACTTCTGTCCTTGTAACTGCTTCACAGTTACTTCCTCTGACAATCCAATGGCTTTCGTACACAATGGCTCAGGCAAGTGGACTGCAGATTTCACTTCCCTTCTACAAACTAGGAAAGTCCCATGGGCTTCATGACCTTGTGCACAGAACTTTGCAAAGAGGCATGAGGCAGAAAGCCTCCTGTGCAGGACTGCAAAGCTGCAGCCCAGGAACAAAGAGAGACCTGAGAAAATGTGAATATTCCCAGGAGAAGCAGAAGAAATGTGGGGATCCAAATAGAGAGTCATTGCATTAATTTTTGTTTTAATGCCTGACATATTCTCCCCCTGCCCCCCCCCTCTACATCTTTTGTATAGATTAGAGGTCAATACTGGTTGTCTTGTTCAACCGTTCTTCAACTTATTTTTTCCAAATTTAAATGTGTTTTATTATTGTAATTTTTTTCACAATCCAGTCATTGAACCCCTACCGGTCTGCCCTCCCACAGTTCCTCATCCCATTCCTCCCCACCAACTCCCACCACCAACCCCGACCCTAGTCTCCTAGAGTATATTCCTCCTTCCATCCCCAACAAGCCTCCCTATTCCCTAGGGCCTCAAGTGTCTTAAGGGTTAGGCACCTCTTCTCCCACTGAGGCCAGACCAGGCAGTTCTCTGTTGCATATATGTCAAGGACCTCTCCCAGCTAGTGTATGCTGCCTGGTTGGCGGCCAGTGTCTGAGAGATCTCAGGGCTCCAGGTTAGTTGAAACTGCTGGTCTTTCTATAGGGTTGCCCTCCTACTCAATTTATTCAAGCTTTTTCTTAATTCAGCCACAGCGGTTCCCAACTTCTGTCCAACGGTTGGGTGTAAGTATCTGCCTTTGTCTCAATCAGCTGCTGGTTGGGCCTCTCAGAGTACAGTCATTCTAGGTGCCTGTCTGTAAGCACACCACAGAATCAGTAATAGTGTCAGGCCTCGGAGCCTACTGTTGAGTTAGATCCAAAGTTGGGCCTGTCACTGGGCCTCCTTTCCTTCACTCTCTTCTCCATTTTTGTCCCTACAGTTCTTTTAGAAAGGAACAATTGTGGGTCAGAGTTTTTGACTGGGGGATGGCAACCCCATCCTACCACTTGATGTCCTGTCTTTCTACTGGAGGTAGACTCTACAAGTTCCCTACCCCCACTGTTGGGCATTTCATCTAAAGTGCCTCCCTTTGAGTCCTGAGAGTCTCTCACCTCCCAGGTCTCTGGTACTTTCTAGAGTGTCCACCTACCTCCCACCAACCCCTTCAGGTTGCATATTTTCATTCACTCTGCTGACCCTCAGGGCTTCTTTACTATCTCCCATACCTGATCATGTTCCTCTCTTCCCCTCCCACTCACCTCTCCACCCAGATCCCTTCCTCCCTCTGCGTCCTGTGATTGTTTTCTTCTCCCACCCAAGTGAGATTGAAGCAGCCTCACTTGGGCCCTTCTTTTTATTAACCATATTGACTAGGTTAACCATCTAACTATGACTTGGAGAACTAGATTGAATAAATAGGGAGAGAGTGGGCAGCCTTGTCTAGTCCCTGATTTTAGTGAGATTGCTCCAAGTTTCTCTCTATTTAGTTTGATGTTGGCTCCTGGTTTGCTATATATTGCTTTTACTATGTTTAGATATGGGCCTTGAATTTCTGATCGTTCCAAGACTTTTATCATGAAGGGGTGTTGAATTTTGTCAAATGATTTCTCAGCATCTAATGAGATGATCATCTGGTTTTTTTCTTCAAGTTTGTTTACATAGTTGATGGATTTCCATATATTGACTCATTCCTGCGTCCCTGGGATGGAGTCTGCTTGATCGTGATGGATGATTGTTTTGATGTGCTCTTGGATTTGGTTTGTGAGAATTTTACTGAGTACTTTTGTGTCGATATTAATAAGGGAAATTGGTCTAAAGTTCTCTTTCTTTGTTGAGTCTTTGCGGGTTTAGGTATAAGCATAATTGTGGCTTCATAGATGGAATTGGGTAGTGCTCCTTCTGTTTCTATTTCTGTAGAATAGTTTGGACAGTATTAGTATTAGGTCTTCTATGAAGGTCTGATAGAATTCTGCACTAAACTCATCTTGTCCTGGTCTTTTTTTGGTTGGGAGACTTTTAATAACTGCTTCTATTTCTTTAGGAGTTATGGGACTGTTTAGATGGTTTGTCTGCTCCTGATTTAACTTTGTTACCTTGTATCTGTCTAGAAAACTGTCATTTCATCCAGATTTTCCAGTTTTATTGAATATAGGCTTTTGTAGTAGGATCTGATGATTTTTTTTTAATTTCCTCAGATTCTATTGTTAGGTCTCCCTTTTCATTTCTGATTTTGTTAATTTGGATACACTCTCTGTGCCCTCTGGTTAGTCTGGCTAAGGGTTTATTTATATTGTTGATTTTCTCAAAGAACCAGCTCCTGGTTTTGTTGATCCTTTGTATAGTTCTTTTTGTTTTTACTTGGTTGATTTCAGCTCTGAGTTTGATTATTTCCTGCTGTCTACTCTTGGGTGTATTTGCTGCTTTTTGTTCTAGAGTTTTTAGGTGTGCTGTAAAGCTTCTAATGTATGATCTTTCCTGTTTCTTTTTGGAAGCACTCAAAGCTATGAGTTTTCCTCTTAGCACTGCTTTCATTGTGTCCCATAAGTTTGGCTATGTTGTACCTTCGTTTTCATTAAACTCTAAAAAGTCTTTAATTTCTTTATTTCTTCCTTGACCAAGTTATCCCTGAGTAGACAATTGTTCAATTTCCATGGGTAAGTGGGCATTCTGTAATTTTTTGTTTGTTTGTTTTTTGTTGTTATTGAAGATGAGCCTTAATCTATAGTGATCTGATAGAATGTGTGGGATAATTTCAGTGTTCTTGTATCTATTGAGGCCTGTTTTGCAACCACTTATATGGTCAATTTTGGAAAAGGGACCATGAGTTGCTGAGAAGCAGGTATATTCTTTTGTTTTATGATGAAATGTTCTATAAATATCTGTTAAATCCATTTGGTTGATAACTAATGTTAGTTTCACCGTGTCTCTGTTTATTTTCTGTTTCCATGATCTGTCCATTGATGAGAGAGGGGTGTTGAAATCTCCTACTATTATTGTGTGATGTACAATGTTTGTTTTGAGCTTTAGTAAGGTTTCTTTTATGAATGTAGGTGCCCTTGCATTGGGAGCATAGACATTTAGGATTGACAGTTTATCTTGGTGAATATTTTCCTTTGATGAATATGAAGTGTCCTTTTTTACCTTTTTTGATAACTTTTGGTTGAAATTAGACTTTATTTGATATTATAATGGCTACTTCAGATTGTTTCTTCAGACAATTGCTGGAAAAATTTTAGTGTCTATCTTTGTGTTTCCTGTATGCAGCAAAATGCTGGGTCCTCTTTGTGTATCCAGTCTCTTAGTCTATGTCTTTTTATTGGGGAGATATTAAGGAATAGTGATTCTTGTTTCCTGTTATTTTGTTGTTAGAGGTGGAATTATGTTTATGTTGCTCTCTTCTTTTGGGTTTGTTGCAAGATTATTTCGTACTTTTTCTAGGGTGTAGTTTCCTTTTTTTGTACTGGAGTTTTCTGTCTATTATCCTTTGTAGGGCTGGATTTGTGGAAATATATTGTGTAAATTTGGTTTTGCCATGGAATACCTTGGTTTCTCCAACTATGTTAATTGAGAGTTTTGCTGGATATAGTAGCCTGGGCTGGCAGACCCTCTTAGGGTTTGTATGACACCTGCCCAAGATCTTCTGGCTTTCATAGTCTCTGGTAAGAAGTCTGGTGTAATTTTAATAGGTCTGCCTTTATATATTACTTGAGCATTTTCCCTTACTGCTTTTAATATTCTTTCTTTGCTTTGAACATTTGGTGTTTTGACTATTATGTGACAGGAGGAATTTCTTTTCTGGTCCAATCTATTTGGAGTTCTGTAGGCTTCTTGTATGTTTATGGGCATCTCTTTCTTTGGGTTAGGGAAGTTTACTTCTAAAATTTTGTTGAAGATATTTACTGGCCCTTTAAGTTGGGAGTCTTTGCTCTCTTCTATATCTATTATCCTTAGGTTTGATCTTCTTTGTGTCCTGGATTTCCTGGATGTTGGGTTAGGGGCTTTCTGCGTTTTACATTATCTTTGACAGTGGGGTAGTGTTTTCTATGGTATCTTCTGCCCCCGAGATTCTCTCTTTTATTGCTTGTATTCTGTAGGTGATGCTTGTGTCTATGACTCCTGATCACTTTCCTAGGTTTTCTGCCTCCAGGGTTGTCTCCCTTTGTATTTTATTTATTGTTTCTATTTCCATTTTTAAATCCTGGAATATTTTGTTCAATCCCTTCACCTGTTTTGTTGTGTTTTCCTGTAATTCTTTAAGGGATCTTTGTATTTTGTATTTAAGGGCTTTTACTTGTTTACCTGTGTTATCTGGTATTTCTCTAAGGGAATTATTTATGTCCTTCTTAAAGTCCTCTATCATCATCATGAGATGTGATTTTAAATCCAAACCTTGCTTTTCCAGGGTGTTTGGATATCTAGTATTTGCTTTGGTGGGAGAACTGGTCTCGGATGATGCCAAGTAGTCTTGGTTTCTGTTGCTTAGGTTCCTGTGCTTGCCTCTTGCCATCAGGTTGTCTCTGGTGTTAGCTTGTTTTGCTGTCTCTGATGGTAGCTTGACCCTCCTTTACCCCTGCATCAGCACTCCAGTAGACCTGTTTTCTTTCAGCCAGATCTGGGAACAGAGAGCTGCTCCTAGGTTTGTGTGTCCTAAAGCCTCCAGGCGGGTCGCTTGGAGCAGAAGAGTTGGTCTTACCTCTGCTCACAGGAATGTCAGCACTCCTGGTGACTGGCTTTCAGCTCTGGGTGCAGGCAGAATCCATAAGTGTACTGTCCCTAACTACTCCTAGGTTCCTGTGCCCAGAAGGCACAGAGGGCACTAGGCAGGTTCCTCTTGGGCCAGGAATATGGGCAGAAGTAGTTGTTTCCTCTGAGATCTCAGGACTGTCCACACTTCTGGGAGTCCAGCTCTCTCCCCCACAGTATTTGGGTACAGAGAGCTGTGGGACTGGTTCACCTCCAGGCACAGGCAGAAACCGCCCCATTTATCAATTCTTGATCTTAAAGCCTGAGCCATTGGAGTTTTGTTGAAAAAAATCTCCCCCATACCAATGCGTTTGAGGCCTTTTCCCACTTTCTCTTCTATTTTAGGTCGAGGTCCTTGATCCTCTTGGACTTGAGCTTTGTGCAAGGTAACAAATATAGTTCAATTTTAATTTTTCTACATACAGACTGCCAGTTAGACCAGCACAATTTTTAAAGGAGCTTTCTTTTTTCATTGTATATTTTTGGCTTCTTTGTCAATGATCAAATATCTATAAGTGTATGGGTTTATTTCTGGGTCTTCAATTCTATTCCACTAACCAACCTGTCTATAACAATACCATCTAGCCTGTCTGTACCAATACCATGTAGTTTTGTTGCTGTTGTTGTTGTTTTACCATTATTGCTCTATAGTATAGCTTGAGGTCAGAGATGGTGATATTCCCCAGAGGTTCTTTTACTGTTAAGAATTGTTTTTGTTATTCTGGTTTTTTTGTTATTCCATATGAAATTGAGAATTGCTTTTTCCATGTTGTTGCATGTTGTTGAAGAATTGTTTTGGAATTTTGATGGGGATTGCATTCAATGTGCAGATTGCTTTTGCTAGGATGGCCATTTTTATTATGTTAATCCTACCAATCCATGAACATGGGAGATCTCTCCATTCTCTGAAGTCTTCTGTTTCTTTCTTGAGAAACTAGAAGTTCTTGTCCTACAGATCTATATCACTTGTTTGGCTAGAGTTACTCTAAGATACTTTACATTATTTGTAACTATTGTGAAGATGCTGTTTTCCTATTTCTTAGCCCATTTGTATAAAAGAAGGCAACCCCATTTTTAATTTAATAATTTGGATTGTTAATGTCTAATTTCTTGAGAAAGTGTAATAGCCACCTTCTGTAGCCAGACAAGACTTCCAGTGGAAGGCAGAAAATATCAACTCACCCATAAAATATTTAACCAAAACCCTGTCCTGTCTGTAGGATGCACAGGAATAAAGATGGAGCAAGACTGAGGGAAGGGCCAACCAATGACTGGGCCAACTAGAGACCCATCATGGGCAAGCACCAACCCCTGACACTATGAATTACACTCTGTTATGTTGTAGGCAAGAGCCTGGTATAACTGTCTCCTGAGAGTCTTCATCCAGCAGTGTGTGGAAACATATGCAGAGAACTGTAGCCAAACAATAGTCACACTTTGGGCTTCTTGTGCAAGAAATCCTTGGAGATAGAATTGAGTGATCTAGAGAGTTCAGGGATGTCACAAGAAGACCTACACCATCAATTAACCTGGGCCCGTAGAGACCGATCTACCTAAAGCTCATGCAGGCTGTACGTAGGTATCCACACTTGTGTAGCAGATGTGCAGCTTGCTCTTTATGTGCGTTCTCTAACAATTAGATAGAGGTCTGTCTCTGACTCTGTTGCTTGCCACTGGATCCCTTTCCCCCTACCTGGACTGCCTGGTTGGGCTTTGGTGGGAGAGGATGCACTTAGTCCTGCTGAGACTAGATGTCCCAGGGTGGGGTGGTACCAATAATAGGGGGTGATAGGGTAAGGGATTTCTAAGTGTGGTACTTGGAGGAGAGGAAGAGGGGCTGCAATTAGGATGTAATGTGATTAAAAACTAAATCATAAAAAATATAAAATCTTGGGGTGTTACAATATCTCACTAGGAAAGAACAAGTCAGCATTGTTGACGTCCCTTCACAGGGACCATATAGACACCTTTTACATCAGTATTTGTGGAAGAAACATTCTACTTCAGGGACAACAAAGCTTACTGAAATTCATAGATGAAGATATTTTTCAAAAGAAATTGGAAAATGTAGCTCTTCCTAGTGTTAATAGCACAAAGGACAGAACAGCAAACTGAGCAGTTGCAATGCTTTGTTATTTAACTCTCATAAATGCTTGCAGTGGATATTATCATCTGTAATTTATGCCTGAGAACGTGGAAGGTCAGAGAAATTAACTTGCCCATGGTCCAAAATTTCATAAGGAATAATGCATGGGGAATGTGATTTTAAATTCACATTTTCACCACAATATTTACAAACTAAAATTTTCTGATGGTAGTGTTTTTGTATGCCACCATACAGTATTATATAATTTACTAAAAATAAGACTGGAAATCCAGAAATGCAAATTTTTTAATCCAGATGTGCTATTATTCATGGTCAGTGAAAATGGTCCCACAAAAAGAAAATTATTATTATTAAAAACTAAAACAATACTCGGAATAAATGACAATAGTGTAGATAAATATTTGTAATTAATAAACTATATCTTTTATTTATTTTATGTATATGAGTGTTTTGTTTGCATGAATGTCTATCTGTGCTCACAAGTGTACCTGGTGCCTGTGGAAGTCAGAAAAGGGCTTCACATCCCCTAGAACTGGAATAATGGACAGTTATGAGCCACAGTATAGATGCTAGAAATTGAAACCTGGTCCTCTACAAGAGCAAGAAGTAGTCTTACCCACTGAGCCATCTCTCCATCCTCATAAACCACATTTTAAAGTGAAAATAGGTTTACAGAATCATCCTACCTAGATTTACTATGTATATACCTTATAGTGGGTGGGTGTCATGAACTAAGAAAATTAATACTTCAACTTCTCAACTAATGAGCTGCTTGCTAGGTGGGACATTAAGGTGGGTTTTAAGCACTGGTGGGAGTGAAACAAATCAACAATATAATCATATTCAAATAAACTTTACCTGTGTTGGTATGTATATTTGATATGGGAAAATTCAGATTTTCATAAGTACCCAAGATCTCCATTGCTCTTCATATATGGCAAATAATTGCAACTGGTTTAGAAGGAAGAACCATCGAGCTTCTGTGTTACCCACACTTTCCTCAATACTTCTAAAAACCACAGGTGTTTGTACTTTCTGCCTCAATCTTGAAAAGCCCTAGAGATCATTTTTAACTCCTAAGTTATTCCTCCTTCTGTACTCATCGCTGAAGAAAGGGAGTACAGAAAATGTACACACTGGCACTGCTTAGCCTCAGGCTAATAGAGCATCATTTATGCTAAAGCCCAGGGCTCTAACTCTATACCTATAACTGGCTATAAACTTAGAATGTCTTCAGTTAGTTCTTATCAGTCTAAAGTAATCACTACACAGAAATTAAAAGACACCGAGGATACAATAGGGAAAGAACGCTCACCAAGAAGCGACGTCCTATGAAGCCACAGTGAGGTCCTGTGAAAGATAACAAAGATGGCAAACACTCTGGACTCGTAAGCAAAGTCTCCACACGCCACAGAGGTGGCTCTAAACGCACACTTAGTTCTACGGCATTTGATAAAGCACATTAAAATACATTATTCTATCTAGTCAAGTAAATACAGGTTTTTAGCTGAACAATGGCATAATGTAATATAATTATATTAGGCTTTTAGATGTAATAAATATTAAATTAATCTCTATGGAGCTCCATATAGATGAAGATGCCCAAATAAGCAAGGGAAATAAGCATCATGATAAATTCCTTCCCTTTTGTTCCCCACATCAGCTTCTGACGTAACGTTTAACCGTAGGAGACAAAGCTGTGTTCCACTTTGTACTATTACTCCTGATATTACTGTGTAGAATGTGAAATGTACTACTTAAAATAAACTTTTATCTACAAATGAAATTAAATTTCCTCTGCTTATTGTAATGATAATTATTTGCCAGAACACAAGTTTTCCCAAATAAATGATTAGAAAGCAAATGATGCCCCATTTTGATCCACAAAGGGGGCACATCAGGAGAACTGAGCATAGAGTTAGTTAACACAGGCCGACACAGAAAGCCTGGGCTTTACACTCACAGATCCAGTGGCATTCATTTTGGCATCAATATTGAACTCTTTTCATATAAATACTTCAGTTATTTAAATAAGAAGCAGATTATTAAAGAAATAGCCTACATGTTTTGTTTGGCCTGTTAAAGTGAGTAGAAAAAAAATACAAAAGCATCACACGTGTAACTAGTTAGAATATGATACTGTGAAAGGTTCTGGAATATGACTTCTCTGCATTCATTAGAGATTGTCACAAGTCTGTGTATACTGGCTAAACCACCATCCAAAGAATACACAAGGACAGACCCAGGGCTCCAGCAGAGGATGACCTTGTTGGGCACCAATGGGAGAAGTCCTTGGTCCTGCCAAGGCTGGAACCCCAGTGTATGAGAATGTCAGGGCAGGGAGGCAGAAGGAGTGGATAACCGGGTTGGGGGGTACCCTCATAAAAGCAGGAGGAGGGGGGATGGAATAGGGAGGTTATAGATGGGAAACTGGGAAAGGGGATAACATTTGAAAAGTAAATAAAAAAAATCCAGTAACAAAAGAAAGGTCTAAATCAATATTTTTGCACTCATTACTTATTTTAAAAAGAACTCTATTTACATTTTTAATTCATAATATAAGAAAGACCTGGAACTTTATCACATTTGAACAGGAGAACATTTGGGGGTTAATCACATGATAGTTCAGACCTATGGAAAAGGTAATACCAAAGCTCTCTATATTTACTTTGTTTTTGTTTGTTTGTTTGCCTAATATGATTATTGTTTTGTTTTCTTTTTAAAAAGGTAATGTCTCATTAATATGATCAAGTGAGCTTGTTTCTTACTATGGGGTACTTTGTACCCCAGGCTGGCCAGCCACAAACATAAAAATTGAATACAATTGGAGATAATCATGCTGAATGAATCACAATCTTAGAAAGACAAATATTGCATGTTTTCTCACATTTGTATGTTCAGATGTTATAGATAAAACTACACATGTACAGGTGAAACAGTCGGGATGAGAGGGAGCTGTCAATGAAGGGAAGGGAGAAAAAGGGAAGGGAACAGAGTATGGGGAAATGATCTCAAAAGATAATATATACTTGCATGATAATGCCACATGTGAACTTCGGAAATGGGAAAGAATATGACTAAATATAATGTATGGAAATTTTAAATAAATTATTTTGGAGGGACTTGATAGTAAGAAACACTCAGAATACTGGGCCAGAAGTTAATCAGCTTTGCATGGCCCATGAATGAGTGAGTGCAAGGAAAAGAGTAAACTCAAAGACTGTAAAGAACAGGAAATAAACAATGGAGGCACAACATGATGATGACAGGCCTCAGAAGTACCATGAAAGTTCCCATAGACCAAGAAAGATGGATGAGGAGTTGGGCTGGGCTGAAGACTTCGTGAAAAGGACAGGGGTAAGAGCTCGCAAACAAGGTGACACTGTAACAGTAGGTTCACTGGCTGCTGAACAAGTGACAATATGTGACGGTAAATTCAAAAGGTAGATAACTTGTCCAAATTAATGTAAACTGTTACTTTATAACTTACTGGAGTTGGCCCAAGAACAAATAACCTCCATAGTTTTATATTATATTAAAAAGGAACCAATAATTACTGTGAAAAATCTTCTAAGAACAAAAAGTTTCCAATTATCTTTACTTAAATTTCTACTGTATGCTTACAATAAGAGTCTTTATAGTAATAAAACCCTTCTAAAGGATATATAAAGGTGTGAATGTATTTTTTAGTTAATTCAAAAGGACATCAACTTTAGGAAGCTCAAATATAATGTGGTAAGTATAAAAAGATCTTCCTAATAGAAAGGAAGCATGTGATAAGAGTAATAGTGAAAGCCAGCTCTCCGCAAACCAAGCCACAGACAAGACATGTTAGTTTTACTCTAGGAATGAAAAAAAAAGAATGTTTATTTTGAAAATCTACAATTGCTTTAACACACTGAAAAATTAATGGGAAAAATCAACTCACAACCAGAAGATACAATATTCATGATAAAATCTTAACACTTAAACATGATTTACAATTTGCCATTAATATATTATCTCAAAGTTAAACATTTATGATGGAAAACAAACATAATAAATCTTATGTATCAAAACCAGAAAATATCTCTCTTAGTATTCCAATGCGCGAAGCATTTCTTTTACATGAACAGGGCAGGAATGCCTGAGCCCATCCATAACGACCTCCTGAAGATTCTAAGCAATATGCAACCATGAGTAAAACCAAATTGTTCAGTTTTAGATGAGGGAAATCATGATCCTCATCATTCACAGGTGACATCATTACTAACTAGGGAAGTTCCACCACACCTACAAACTATATGAAAGAAAAACTTAACAAGGCAATTACGTCAGACTAATCTATGCTAAGCGACCATGCCTTATATAACCATTTCAGAACACATCTTTATTCAAACCTGTGACGCTATTTTCCAGTACAAGAGTAGAAACACCACAGTGCTGGGTAAAGTGCTGCACACTCCTGCTCTCATGGAGCTGAAACTTAAGTGGCAAAAATCATGATGAACAAATTGATCTGATCAGCACAGCATCTCATGAAGAAACATGAGGGCAATTAAAGGAAACACAGAGCAGGAAAGGGGCACGAAAGTGTCAAGGGACAAGTAAAACCATTGCAATTTAGCCTGGGCCAGGAGTGATGGAACAACCTTGTGGGAGCTCCAAATGCCAATGCCACAAGACAGTGTTCTAGAAGGTCATGGACGGCTGCACCATGGGTGTAGTAATGTAGTAGAAGAAAAGAGAAGGGAGGTAAAGGGTGAGAATACACAGAGCCTTGGAAGTCATCATGTCTGGAATTCCCTGTGACTAAGAATAAGATAGAAGGCCCTGAAAAGATTTCAGCAAAGAAATATTCAGGGTTGATACCTTTTAAAATGATGGCACTAGCTACAGAGCTCACTCAGCAATAAACACGAAAGCAGAGCCGAGTGGGCGGTTTCTCCACTAACCTTGGATTCAGATGAAGGACACATTAACACAGGGAAGTGTGAAGGCTGGAAGTGACAGAGATGCAGGAAGCAGACAGAGCTGCTGTTAGCAAAAGATGAAAGATGACTTTCAAAAATATAACAAAATAATTTCTTTTCTTATATTATGTGAGGACAGACAAAACACCTCAGGATCTCAAGGAAAATTGCAGAGAGGGTTTGCCTAAGGAATGGGAGGGGAAGCATTTCTACTAAAAGTGGGAAAAAGTAAATGGAAACAACCATGGCAGGAAATCAGTTTCTGGTAGGCTGTAGAGTGGACTGCTTGGTACTTAAAATCAGAACTCAGAGAAGAGATGATCCCAGATAATGTCCTGGGATCATTACAGTCATGAATTTATTGGTAAATTGCAGTCATGGATTGGTTGGTAAAACTCAAAGTTTCACCACACATATGTCATGGCAAAGACATATAAAAAAACGGAATGTTTGTCTACCTGCAGGGTTCAGGAGGTAAGGCACAAACAGTAAAGGAAAATAAGAGTCATTTGTGAACAGAAACAAAGTCCACGAAATGGCTATCAGAATGAGTGGCTGAGAGGGATGAAATGAGCTCACTGAGGACAAATGTCAAAATGCACAAAGTCCAGCGTGTTGGAACAATTATTTATGAGAACATTTAAATCGTGAAGTGCATGGCAGGAAACCTGAAGAAAACAGCAATGTCTCAAGGATTCGTCATTTTCCTATTCTAAAAAATAACTAGAAAAATGGGCTTATAATAAACAATTATTATGGGTGAGATAATGTGATCAAAATGTGATTCAAGTAAGAGGATATTCAAGAAAGCAGTAAGGAGGGGTTGGGGATTTGGCTCAGTGGTAGAGCGCTTGCCTAGAAAGCGCAAGGCCCTGGGTTCGGTCCTCAGCTCCAGAAGAAAAAAAAAAGCAGTAAGGAACAGAGCTGCAAGTAGCAAAAGGGAGAGAACAGAACTTGTTGCTGAGGTCTAGTACACTGGGTACATAAAGAGAAAACAGACATCCTAAATGGTGATTCAAGACACAGATGGTGGAGCTGGCTCAGTAGCCTGACTGTGAGTACAAGCCTCCAGCTCAAATTCTGTAAGTTAGACTGCAGCATCAACTGCTGTGCGACATTCCGAATATTCCTCCCAGCCTCTTTTTAAAGATCCAACTGCTAATCATTGCCAGAACCGCACTAACTGCTCAACTACTACTGGGAGCTTCTAGATTTCCAATGGTAGAGGAGTGAAGGAACATTACAGCAGAACATGAAAAATGAGTGCACTAAGTACAAGTAATTTCAGAAGTTAAAGAAAGAGAGATTGGGGCAGTAAAGGCAAATGGTAATATCAAGATTCTGAAAATAAATGAAGACCTGAGAATCTTGGGCTCCTTCAGGAGTCCAAAAGGAACAAGGAATGGGTATTGATAAAAGACAGGATGAAGGGAAGGAAACCTAGGAATATGTATTTCTCAGAATCTTCCATTTGACTCATGCTGATGGAGACAAGAGGTCCTCAGTGGTCTTACTCTGAGTGCCCCTGTACTTTGATGTCTTTTGCTAATGGAGCCCTGTTGAGCCGTGATCTTATTCCAAGTTGGAGAGTTCCCTCTCCACTCCTGCTGATGGAGGAACGGAGTTGGATAGAGCGATGATGATCTCGTACTGCCATAGGAGACTCTGTTGGACTCGGTTGGACTCTCTTGGACTCTGTCGAAGATGGCTTCAAAGCCAAGAAAGGAACAAATAATTCATTTTTGAAAAATCATTTATAACAGCAAAGGAATAAAATATGTAGAATTACTTTTCACACAAGCAAGTATAAGATCAGCATGGAGAAAATGTTTTAAAGGTTAATCCAGACATTGAAAGGAAATTAATTGTACTTTGGCTTTAGAGTTCCTGGTCAGCAATTAATCACAGACATTAAAGCATTGAAAGACCTAACCTTAGAGAGATGGAGAAGCTCCTCACAAAGATACACTTTCCATAAAAGTCACAAGAAAAAAATGTTAATCAATTTGGCAAACATTTTCAAATTACACATAGAAAAATAAACATAAATACAGATAAAACACCATTGAAAAAATAAGATTGAAAGGTTCTGGGACATACTAAACATTAAATATAAAGAATTATGTACTATATAAGAGTAATATAATACTATATTACTGTATATCATTTTATAATACCTAGATATAATCTATACGATATGCATAGTGTAATAAATACAAAGTTTAATATTGCCACGGGATAAAAAGAATCACCAATAGAATGTCCAGAAAGAAAAAAATGTTACTTATGATATTTTGATTTGGATATAAGGTATTCTGATAAAAAGTTTGTTTTTGAAGACTTGGTAACTGCCTATTAGATCCAATCCTTGAGAACTGATTGGATCTAGAGAATGTAGATGGATTTAGTCAGGGTCTGTGTATATGTCCTCAAGAGCTAAGACTTCCCTGTGCCTCTCTCTCTTTCTGTTCTGTAGATTAAGGAGGTAAGCTGCTGTGCTCTTTTGTTTTCTCCTGCCATGATGCTATCCCTCTCAACAGAACAGAGTGAGTAGGATGTGCTGAACAGGATCTCTAAAACAAAGTATAATTTTCTTTCCTTTAAACCATATTTTCTTGGATATTTGTAACAAAAGTGAAAGAGCAACACATATTGATTCAAGCTAAATAACAAAGATGTACTAGAAGTCACTGGGGGAAAAAAGCACCACCCAATAAATTGTGGTATACATATAAAGATAAAATTGCATTTCTAATACTGTATATTAAAATATCAATCATGAGAATTAAATATAGAAAATCATTAATTGAACTAAAAGATATGCTGCCCATAGAAATGGGTGCAGGGTTCTTCTCCTATGCTGTTCAAAGTAGAAATGCAAACTCTAGAAATAATAGTAAGGGCAACAATATGGGACAAAAGAAATAAATAGAATGGTAAATTGACAAGAAATGACAGCACTGAAGAAATGGCACAGAAGGCAACACATTTTAATATTTCTCCCTATGAAGAGCAAAGATTACTCAAGCCCAACTTTTGATAAAACAACACAAGGTAATATGCTCTTAGCTCCTAAAATATTCAAACTAGAAATCACACAAGAAATCTCTATGTATGAGAGGGCAATCTGGCATGATAGTTCTTAGCCAACCAATTGCGAGGATTGGTTTAGCTAATTTGGTTGGACATGTGATTAGAGCTTCTTCCCTCACCAGTCCGTGAGCATTCCCCCTGAAATTCAGTCAGTTGAGCATGACCTACTCCATAGCTTAGGCAGAGGTATGTGAGTGGCTTCCATCCCCTGCTAAAACCTCAATGCAAGATCATAAGAAAATATGAAAAATCTTCCTGCCTTCTCTTCCACATTGATCATTGAAACTTCAGGGAGGTGTTTGGTGAAGAACTGGGTGATCCAAAGCCTAAAACTTTCTCCACAATTCCAGATGTGAGTATCTATGTTAATTATCTTCTATTTCATGAGGAAGCCTTTCTGAGAACGCTTGAGTCAAGCACTGATCTAAAGGCAAAGCATTATGTCATCAGAACTCATTTTATTACTATGTTCCCTTAGCAGAGTAATAGTTGTAGGTTTTCCCCAAGCCCAAGAACTATCTAGTCTCAGGTTCTGGGGCACAATAGCAATGTCAGGAATAAGTTCTATCTCACAGAATAGACCTTAAATCCAATAAGAATGGTTGGTTACCCCCATTAAACTTTTGCCACTATTGTACCAGGTCACTTGTAGATTGCAGGGTTGATAGCTGGGTGGTATTGATTATTAACTTTTTCCTCCAGCTTGGCAGAATACCTTCTAGCCCCATGAAAGTCAGTAAGAGTGAGGTTTATAGTTGAAGAAAAGTTCATCTAGATTGAAAAACCCAGGGTTTATGGACGACTGCAAGGAAACAGTGTCTCCCAGACACTACA